>NW_020664481.1:13433515-13564773 GCF_002925995.2 Terrapene triunguis
CTGACAATGGACTCAGCTCAGTCAGTGGCGGGACTTTCCACTGCCCCCTAGGCTGGACCAAGACACCGCCCCAGGGATGCATTCTTATACACAGGTACAAACAAGTTACACATCACTCCTGACGTATTGAGGTGCAGCCCCTCTACGCAGCAAGGTACAACCCCACTACATAGCAAGGTGCCGCCTCTCACCTTGTACATGTTGGTTCGAACAAAACAACTCTATCCATCATATTACCCTTTAGGCCCTGTCATTGGGATGGGTCAGCTTGTTCCTTGTTATCTGTCCGAGAATGTACAAGTATACGAATGTTCTGATATCTAGTGTCCAGTACCTTTTAGGTATGTCTCTTTTTGCAGCATCAGCCCTTTCCTTGCCAGCTTCTGTGAGCAGGGCCTGCCTCTGGCTCACAGCTTAACTTTGCTTTATGTTAGCAAAGTCTTGACCATTACTTTAGTTCAGGCCTTAGGCCTCATACTGGGCCTCTGATACCAAGGTTTATATCTCAGGGCCTCCTCTTACTACAACTGGAAAAATACTGCAGCCTCTCCTGTTTAAGGAACAGTAATTATAGTGTACTGGATCAAAACTTTCATTAAACTGTCATAACTGAAGGTGGAATCTGGCTCTAATCATAGTTTAAACAAACAAAACAACTTCTTAGATATAGTACTAGGAAAAAATAGGAATGATTGGAAATCACAGTAGATAAAAATCAGTCAGGTTATCTTTTTGGTAAAGCCCACACATGACCTAAGAAAATCTGTGATAGTTATATGGAGTGTTGTTGTAGTCCTGTCGGTCCCAGGATATGAGAGAGACAAGATGGGTGAGGGGTAAGCTCGAAAGCTTGTCCCTCTCACCAACAAAAGTTGGTCCAAATTAAGATACTACCTCAACCACCTTATCTCTCTGTGATAGTTACTCAATTTGGAGTTCATGTCAGAAAGTGTTAATAATGAGTGAACACTACTTATGGTTTCTCTGAGGAGCACTGCAGATAGAAAAATTTATCTCATTAGATGGACTGAAGTGAGAAGTGCTTTATGGTCAACTTACTATACTTTTTAAGAGAATGAGAACTTTTCAGGTTCTACTAGAGGTTTCTAGGCTAAAATAATTAATTCATTACGGGTCTAATTTTGAAAAAGTCAGGTGTGAAATTATTGTGATTGAGAGTGCAAGATGATATTCACACATAAAAATGGCCAGCTATGCATTTAATGGGCCATTTGGGCATGCAAATGTCTATTTTGGAGTGAAATATTTTCAATTGCTTGTGTAAATTGGCCACAAAATCATGTATAGATTTTTGCATGCACAATTTTGCACCTGCAGGGCCGGTATATTGAACAGAATTGTTATTTGTGTGAAATGCCAGTGTTGCAGAATGCAAGTTTTAGCCCACACAGAAAGCAATAAACTCAAGAAAAATGTATGTCTATATTCTACCTCCATATTTGTTATATTAGGATTCAACATAGCTTTGAAATGGAACAGAATACTTTATAAAATTAATATACTTTAAAACAAATAAATGAGCATACTGCTCATAAAAATGAGGAAGTAGTTATGCTTACCTTGAACCATGCGAAGGAGTGGTTGGTGCGCATTCTTCCTCATCACATTTTGGCCCAGGCATCTCAGTTTTGTCTTGCTATTCCAGTCACAGCTATTTCAACATGAACAAATGAACAGAGGGAACACCAATGTCAATTTCATTTTTTGTCCTAGTCATGCTATAAATTTAGGATTGGAGAGGTGAAGTTAACATCTTCGCTGCTAGTCATCTGTTCCGCTACGCATGCTGCCATATTCCATTGATCTGTTATTCTGTTGGCCATCATGGAATACCATGGCATACCTGGATACCTTGTACATTCATCTATGTTGGAAGTGTGTTTTGGCTGAAATTTCTAACATGTCAATAGAAGTAAATTAGTGCACTAGTCTGTTTGATGCTACCCCAACATTATTCCAGCATATTCTGTGGTGCTATGAGATATTCATGATATCTCTGACATGCTCTGTGAATTGACTAGCTCCCAAATGCAAATCTTTTCATTAACCATCCTAGTACAAAGGATTATGCTGGCACCAGCAATGCCATTCTTTCTCATTCTATCCTTTATTACACATGGCCCCCTTTTAAGGCAGCTAATTAGATAAAAATCAGATAAAAGAAATACTCTAAAGTCTACTTAATTCTCCTATTCATACAGTCAAATGGATTAGAGAGAATATTTTGGTTTCCATAGAAACAGACAACCTCACTGAACTTATTACTGGTCACTTGGCATCCACATTGCCCTTTGCTGTGAAGAAATGTAAAAAAGTTACTTTCTTTACTAATAATACATCTCATAACAATGTATTAACAACCATCTTGGGGAAGAGGGTGAGTCCTTCCCTCCTCCCCCCATGTTTAAATTAAAATGGGTTATTGCTTCAAAGTAAGGTGTTGTCACTATCTTCCATCCTGTGCTTTTTTGTAGTAATAGTAGCAGCAGCAGCACAGTATGGTTGTTGAATGCAACACAAAATGATAATCTAAATGCTAACAAGTCGCCATTAAAGAATGAGGCCCATTTTCAAAGCACAAGTAATCCCTGACATACCATAAAACATGTTATTTTATTCACTCCCTGGATACATTATCAATTCAATTCCTTTTCAAAGCAGTCCGGACTCAAGCACCTTATCGCAAGTGTTTTACAACTGAGTAGTGCAGTAATTAGTTTACATTGTTAAAACTAAGTGTGTGTGCTTGCTCTGTGTAGCTGTGTTTATAAAGGGTGGGGCTGGGTTGAAAAGAGCATTAAAAATTAGTTCTCAGGTAGATGAATCACTCTACCTTTGTGCTCCCAACCTCCTCCTTGGAAGCCTGAAATAAAATGATTAAAGGCAATGTACCATTATAGCGAAATCTCTACAATAGGCTACCCTTATTAGGCAACCTCCAGCCTGAGAAACCACCTCAAAGGATCCACAGATGTATTGAGTACAATTCTTCTCTAGTTTCACAAGAAGATCATTTTTGTTAAAACGGCCCATTCTTTGGACATCTTTTCTATGGTTTCTCAAGACAAGGCTTCTCTATGGGTAAATTAAAACCAAAAACATACAGAAATGAATGTGCAGCCATTCAAGACTTCCTGGCTATCACCACACTGCTCTGCTTGGCTAGCTGGACCCTCATGGCAAAAGCAGAGCTAGAATTCAGATTGTCCTCCAAAATACAATGGCCCCTACTACTTGAGCTAAAGGGGAGCATTCAGTTACTGCCTGCACTATAGGGCCTATTGAATATAGTGGTGAATGCTGAAACTAAAGGTAAAACTCTAATTAATCTATTCATTGGAAGCTGGGTTGTGGAGGTTCTTCTGCCCACTATAGAGGGAAAAACTTTTTTTTTAGTGACTTTCTGCCTAAATTGCTGCGATTTTCATTTTTGTCTGAACTTTTATAGGCATCTTTCAGCTAAAGGAAGGGATTTAGGAACGAAGAGCATGACTACTGCCAACAAGTTCATGCACTAGTTTCCTCTGTCACTGACAAGCTGCAGAAGCTAAAGTTATTCTGGGTCTAAACAGGGACACAGAAAAATAAATGACAGCAGAAACATACCCAGGTATTCTGCTCAGTCTGAAAGGTCAGGAGAGCATTTGCAGTATCACCAATCTATTGGGAATGCACTCCTAGAGCCCCTAAATAGCTCATTTTGTATAAGGAATACAAGTGGTGGAGGTAGATAAGTCTTAAGTCAGTATCACTGTTAGTCTCTAAGGTGCCACAAGTACTCCTATTCTTTTTGCGGATACAGACTAACACGGCTGCTACTCTGAAAACTGGTAGAAGTAGACTCCATCCAGCTATACATATCACACTATACAGCATCAGCAGCCCCCCGTGCCACTGTCAGAGTATTATTTCTGGCTGTGAACTGGCCCCAGCACTGAGCAATGTTTTACTTTGAAATGATCCAGTCATTCTTATCTTCTCCTTTGACTGCAACAATAAGGAATCTGATCTATCAAAAATGATTCCCTGCTGTTGTAACAGCGGGGCTTTTGCTGCTACCTGCTAGTACTTCTGCAGCAAGGAACAGTAAGGGTGACAGAGACATCAATGAGAGAATAGCATTGTAGCTTACCGTAGTTCCTCTTGACAGAATAGCTGCTCTCCAGACCATAATTGCCCACTCCTAGCTAATGGTCATAGAACTACTGGACACTTCGCAGAGTCATTGCAGGCTTGGGCAGGGATTGTGTGCTGCTTTACTTGTGGGGGGAAAAAAACCCGTGATAAGCAAGAAGAGGGGAGAAAATTCTCAGGGCGTTTAAATTACACTGGGTTAAAAATCACAGAAATATACAAAAAATATTTAATTGTAGTCTATAAAAATCAATATATAGCAAAAACATAGGGCTAGAACCAGGCCAAGTCCCTTAGCACTGCTGGAATCTCCCAATTGCCTGTATGCCAAACATTCCCAGCTTTCTGACAATAGGGGGTGTCCCAGGATAGGCTGACAGTGGAAGTGTGCATGACCAGACCACAGTGTGCTGGTGATCTTGGGCTGACACAGGGTATGACTACACAGGAATAAAAGACCTGCAGCATGTCCGTGGCTAGCCTTGGTCAGCTGACACAGGCTCACAGGACTCAGGCTGCGAGGCTAAAAATTGCCATGCAGATGTTTGGGTGCCAGCCTGAGCCCAAATGTCTGCACAGCAATTTTTCAGCCCCGCAGCCCAAGCGCTGTGAGCCTGCGTCAACTGATCTGGGCCAGTCGCAGGGGTTTAAATGCTGTGTACACGTACCCAGAATGGCTTCTAAGGGACTATTCCAGCCAGCATAAGCAAGAACAGCCCCGAATTTTTGCACTAAATTGTGCCAATGACCCAGCTAGCTCCACTTGTTTCTTGGATTAGAGAGGTAAGAAAGTGAGATATAAAGTCACTTCTGCCCCTCATCCAGGTGCACCAAGTGGATCTCTGTCACACCTTAGGGTCTAGCCCATATTATTTATATATAACTAAGTTAAATGCCAAATAATAATAATTCAGTGATTATGCAACAGCCATAATTTTATGAACCATACTTTTGAAGTTGCCTTAAACCAGTCACTAAAATTCAGACTATTTTATGCATTTACATTTTCAAGCCTCAGAGATTATTATTTTAAAATCTCAAAGATGCTAATGATAGTCACATACAGTTAGAGAGAACATAGGAGAAAATACAGCATAATTTTGGTATGCATTGAAACGATTTAACCTACCAGTTGCTGACAGAAGCATCACTTATCAATTAGGCGTGACTCTGATCTGAGCTTTGCCTCACTAGCGTGAGGCCTTTAATTTCTGTAACTCGCTAGCTCGCCTCAGCAAATCAATAGAGCCCTTGTGAGGAATAGTATGCAGCTCCTCAGTGCAGCCTCTTCAAATGGGATGTCGTGACAGTGCTCATTTAGAGTAGAACTTGTCATGTGACAATAGCAAAATATCTTAACCCAAGAAACCGTTGCCTTATTTTAATACATCTCCTTGTTCAGTGCTAGAGTTACTTTCTTTTAGCATTGAACAAGGAAATGTGAGATAAGGCAAAGGTACTCAGCTTGAAGGATCATGAACAGGAGTTGGGGGTCATGACCACTCTGACCTTCCCATATTGGAAGGGGCATCCCAGTTAAATGGGAGGGGTGTTTGCAGGGTGGTGATGGATGGTGTTTGCAGGGTGGGGGGGTTCCAGTGTGGAAATTGTTGACAACCCTTGGAATAAGGCAGCGATTCTCAAACTGTGGGTCGAGACCCCAAAGTGAGTCACAACTCTGTTTTAATGGGGTCACCACGGCTGACCTTAGACTTGCTGGGGCCAAAGCTGAAGCCTGAGCCCCACCACCTAGGTGGTGGGACTAAGGCTTTGCCCCCTCCCCCCACTGGAGGCAGTGGGGCTCGGGTGGGCTTAGGCTTGGTTCCCACCCACCCACCTC
Organism: Terrapene triunguis; assembly: GCF_002925995.2. Classification (NCBI taxonomy): domain Eukaryota; kingdom Metazoa; phylum Chordata; order Testudines; family Emydidae; genus Terrapene; species Terrapene triunguis. The sequence goes on from NW_020664481.1 coordinate 13,439,511, forward strand.
CCCGCCAGGGTCATGTAATAATTTTTGTTGTCAGAAAGGGGTTGCAGTGCAATGAAGTTTGAGAACCCCTGGAATAAGGAAAATAGTATTATCCCTAAAGTTTCTCTCTCTCTCTCTCTTTGCTCTACTGTACAGCTTCTCCCAGATGCCTCCTGCCTTGATCCCTGACATAGTTATTTAAAAAAAAAAAGAAAACATTGCCTCATAGACCTGCCTAAACTTTTTAAAAACCTCCCATCAAACTAACACCTCTGTTTTTACAAAGAAATTGACACCTTGAGCAAAGTGTTTCATTGATCCATTGATTAACAGCAGTCAGAAGCATACTAACAGATGTTAAACACAGCACTTACTGCAATAATTAGTTGTAACAACAAATGTATTTAAATTAAAGCTGTAGAGAAATTAATACCATTGCAATTAGGCGCTAAGGGCCCTCTGAAACATTACAGTTTGCAGCTTGTTAATACTTGTTTCAGAATTTTTTTCCCCCATCTACAGTAATAGTGGTAATAAGTAACTGAAGCGTCAGATCTTTCAGTTCATTGGCACTCATATCCAAAAGATTGTTTTGTGGGAATCCCTTTGCTGTCTTGATAAGATGGTTGAAGCTCTATTTCTGGGAAGACTGGGGTGAGAGGCAGTGTTACCAGTGAGGGAAAAGGTCAGAGCAGAGAAAATACTTCATAATAAATAATGTCAATGAAGTTAGCCTCTGTCAGGGTTCCCTCCCCACTCTAAACTCTAGAGTACAGATGTGGGGACCCGCATGAAACACCCCCTAAGCTAATTTCTACCAGTTTAGGTTACAAATTTCCCCAGGGCACAAATTCCTTCCTTGCCCTTAGTATCGCTGCCACCACCAAGTGATGTAAACAAACATTCAGGGAGGGCCACTTGGAGCCCTACCTCCCCTAAAATATCCCCCCAAGCCCCTACACCCCCTTTCCTGGGGAGGCTTGAGAATAATATCCTAACCAAGTGGTTACAAAATGAGCACAGATCAACCCCCCTGGGTCTTTAGGACACTGAAAAACAATCAGGTTCTTAAAATAAGTTTATTTTAAAAAAAGACAAAAGAATCACCTCTGTAAAATCAGGATGGAAGATAACTTTACAGGGTAACAAAAAGATTCCAAACACAGAAGATTTCCCCTCTAGGCAAAACTTTAAAGTTACAAAAACAGGGATAAACCTCCCTCTTAGCACAGGGAAAATTCACAAGCTACAATAAAAGATAATCTAATGCATTTCTTTGCTATTACTTACTATTGCTGCAATATTAGATGCTTAGTTCAGATATGGCTTAGGGAGATGTATTTTCCCTGCCCTGGTTCCTTGCTGACTCCGAGGGAACAAAGGAACCCAAAAAACGAAAACCTTCCCACACCGATTTGAAAGTATCTTCTCCCCTTATTGGTCCTTTTGGTCAGGTGCCAACCAGGTTATGTGAGCTTCTTAACCCTTTACAGGTAAGGAGGGATTTTATGCTACCCTTAGCTGTATGTTTATGACAGCCTCACTTTATGTTCATGGATATACTGTGTTCAGACCACAATTTTCTGGAATGTGTTCATTCAAATATTTTACCCTATCTACTGATTGTGAATATTCCAAACTGGAGCTGCTCTGCTTACTTAATAACTGGTCAGATAAATCATGTGGTATTGTTTTCCTTCCCTGACTGGAAGATTTGACATGAAGATTTGTTTAGATGAATTTAATATGCTGTTTTGGTGACCCTTGCACATGTGATATTGAAATGAGCTTTCTGCAAAGATTTGTACCATTAAAACTTGATTGTGGATAATGAAAACAACAGGAACACAAACATGGCCAAAGCTGAAAATACAAATAAATATTTCATTGAAATGTTTGTATCGTTTGCCCAGTTCTACATGAGTTAGAGAGCTGAATGAGACATACATATGTAGCAGCCGCTCTTTAATCTAGACAAATAATTGGACCAGATTATTTTCTCACATACATTCAGTGGGGCCAAGACACTGCAACCCCACTGGATGTAAGTGAAAGCACAAGTTGATACATACTTAGTCTCTTATTTGCATGAGGATCAGAGTCACACTGTCTTGGGAGACAGACCAATCCTCGCCATCATAGGACCTAATCACATCAGCCACGCCATCAGGGGCTTGTTCACCTGCACATTTACCAATGTGATATATGCCATTATGTGCCAGCAATGCCCCTCTGCCATGTACATTGGCCAAACCGGACAGTCCCTTCACAAAAGAATAAATGGACACAAATCTGACATCAGGAATCATAACATTCAAAAACCGTAGGAGAACACTTCAACCTCTCTGGTCCTTCAGTAACAGATTTAAAGGTGGCAATTTTGCAACAGAAAAGCTTCAAAAACAGACTCCAGCAAGAAACTGCTGAACTTGAATTAATATGCAAACTAGATACCATTAATTTAGGCTTGAATCGAGACTGGGAATGGCTGATTGAATCACTTCCTTTTACCTATGCATAGCAGTGAGACTTTTTAATCTTTTACAGGTAGAGCAATTAGAGAACAGCTACTAAGAGGGATTTATAGCTAATGGCTGGCTGGGTGTCCATAAAAGGGAGCTACCCCCCCTTAATTTATCACAAGCATCCCCTGGGGAACTTGGGAAGTTGATGCCTTTGCATGGAGAAGTACATGCAGAAGGCCTCATCCCATGGGTTTGAATGCTAGAAGAAGGAAATCAATATAATTGACATGAAAAATTTCCATCTCGTTGCTGTTTGAACTTCACAGAGTCAGCGACATTAAACGAAGGCTACGTCTACACTAGTGAGCTTATAGCAGCACCGCTATACCGATGCAGCTGCGCCTCTGTAAGATCTCGTGTAGCCGCTCTGTGCCGAGGGGAGAGACGTCTCCCATTGACATAATTAAACCACCCACAACGAGCGGCAGTAGCTATGTTGGCGGGAGAAGCTCTCTGCCCAACATAGCGCTGTGCACACTACCGCTTACGCCGGCAAAACTTATGTCACTCAAGGGTGTGTTTTTTCACATCCCTGAGCGACATAAGTTTTGCTGGCATAAGTGGTAGTGTAGACATGGTCTAAGGCACAGATCCCCAGGGGTTACCCCTGGGTCTGCCCTGAAAGACATTTTGAATCGACAGATTACCACATCTGTCATCTTTAGGAACCATCGATGGTCACTCATTTGTGTGCATATGCTTGCTTGCTTCTACCTGTAAATAACTCATTTATTTTTCCTAGTTAATAAAACTTTAGATAGTTCATTACAGGATTGGCTACAGGAGTCTGTGGTGTAAGATCTAGAATATCAGTTGATCTCGCGTAAATGTCTGTTCTCTTGGGACTGGAAGCAACCTGAATATTTAGTGATTTTTGGTGTAAGTGACCATTTATCAGTAAGTCCAGCTTGCCTGGGTGGCACGATAGACTGGAGGGTTTAAGGGGGCTGTTTGTGACTCTATAGTAAGACCGTTGGAGTGATCCAGGAGTTTGTATTTGTTACAGGCTTGGTGAAATCTAATTATAGAACATACCACCAGTCTAGGGTGTCTGCCCTGTTTTTGACAGTCTGCTCTGAGGTAGGCACTTACAGTCATGAGCCACTCCAGGAATTGCCACAATAAGTATTCTTGCTTTAAATAATCACATAAATTCCTTCCTAGTGCCTCATAGCACCGACCAGGTCTATTCCTAGGAATGCACTATCCATAAAAGCAATGTTTTCAAATTGTTTTACTAAATATCAAACCATAATTCCCAAATATTTATAAAGGCAGCATTTCAGCTGATGCACCTTTCCACGCTGAATGGGCTGCACTAAGAAAAAACAAGTATGCTAGATAGTAACTAGTGTTAATTATAGGTGACCTTATTTGTTTCTTCTGTACAATATAGACAAGTTTTCATAATCTTGCTGATGACTTTTGCCAGTGTAGTTTACAGGTGTGCATATGGACTGACACATTTGCATATCAAACCTTGTATATGTAAATAATTGAATGTGCATTTGTCACCTGACTTGATTAGTGGAGACTCCTCAGTACACTAAGGGCATGTCTTCACTATAGATATAGTTGCTCCTAACCCCACTCCTCCACATACAAAACCCTCTCACCTGAATTAAGTGGGGCTTTCAGCCTGAGCACACTGGCCTGGTTGGGGGTTTGGGTTACAGACCAGGTTCCTCCTTCATTTGACCTGATAACCTGTCCCTTTTGCAATGAGGACACAGACTAAATCACCCAAGTGCTGAAAGTCCCCCAGCGCCATCCAACAATTTCCCCCATGTGCCTATAGGACAAACAAGTGCTCCCACAATTCACTGGGAAAGAATCACAATGAACTGTGACATGAAGAAGAGCTCCATGTAGCTCGAAAGCCTGTCTCGTTCCCCAACAGAAGTTGGTCCAGTAAAAGATATTACCTCATCCACCTTGTCTCTCTAAACAGTTATGAGAGTTGCCCTCAATAATCCTGTCATCACATGAGTGAGTGTAGCACCAGTCAGGACTCAGTAACTCAGGTCAGGTTTGCCATGTGCTGTTCTTACTTGGGCTGAGCTAACCCAACCCAGGGGCTGAACACTTGGGCTAACTGCAGTGAAGATATATACAGGGCCGGCTCTGGCTTTTTTGCCGCCCCAGCGGGGGGGGGGGAAGGGCGGCCGAAGCCCCGGGGGGAGGGCGGCGAGCCCCGGCGGGGGCTCCGCTCTCCCCCCAGCGGCCAGGGGGAGGGCGGCCGGAGCCCTGGGAGGAGGGCGGCGAGCCCCGGCGGGGGCTCCGCTCTCCCCCCGGTGGTCGGGGGGAGGGCACCGGGAGGGAGGGCGGCCAGAGCGCCGGGGGGAGGGCGGCGAGCCCGGCTGTGGCCCCGCTCTCCCCGGCGGCCGGAGCGCCGCGCCGCCCCCCTCCAGGTGCCGCCCCAAGCACAAGCTTGGTGGGCTGGTGCCTGGAGCCGGCCCTGGATATATACCCTAAGTGTGACTTTGAAGAGAGGAAAATTTAGGACTGTACATAGTATTTCAGCTATGGGCTCTTATTAATCTTATTTGAGTCCACTTGTTGTATGTATTTAGTATTTATGTTGTGTAATTGTTCACCTAGGATTGTTTCTGCTCCCTGTCTGCATCGCTACTGAAGGTTTTGAAGCAGGACAATAACAAACAATGAATAATGAACTTTTTCAACACTTTTATGTATGAATCACCATTTGTGCTAAAATTCCTGGAATTTTCAGAATATGCAGACAGACATTTTAATGAATGCCTGCTAGTCATCTGAATGCACATGAATAGCAAATATAATGATCACTTGAAACCCAGCTAACAGAGCTATGTTTTTAATCAATAAAGTATTTACAGCTTTGTTTTTAGTATTTCAGCTCATTTTAAAAGCAATGCTCCTGATCTTGTTACACTCACTTTCCCACAAGTGAGCAATGTCAACATATTTTTAAAGCTATAAAACTTGTAACAATGAACAAGATGTGAGAATGTTCACTTTGATCAGCCACTTGTCTGTTTCAGGCACACTATCTCTTCCAATGTCTGTACTGAGCCTAGTCAAATGGGCCTCCGAATCTTGATCAAGGCCTTTGGGTGCTACAAATACGTGAACAATGATAAATAAAATAAATTATTCTTCATACTTTCCTCAAGGGATTTTTAATGAATGTTACCAAAGCAATATAAGTATTAGTCCCCATTATATAGATTGGGAAACTGAAATTTAAATGAGTAAATAAGTCACTTCTGAACAATTCGGGGGCAGAATTGGGAACAAACACTAGAGGTGAAATCCTGACCCTTTTGAAGTCAATCACAAAGCTCCCAATGGAGCCACGATTTCACCCAAGAAATCCTGAGTCCCAGTCCATTAGCTGAACTATTTTATTATTGAGTTTTCTGCATAATTCACTGTGTTAGGTGCCTTCATAACACAGAGGAAGACACAGTCCCTGCCGAAAGAATGCCCAACCTAAGAAACATGTTGCCTTTTCTTCAGGGCTCTGACAGTGGAATTTACTTTAGCATTTTCTATTTCCCTAGTCAATAAAATGACTCAAATACTTATGTTGCCCCATGATGGATTGATTTCAGAAATGAAAGCTTAGAAGTTCTTTTTCTGTGGTTGTGCTGCTGCTGTTGTTGTGTTTCTGTTGTGTCTAAAACATGACGTGATAGTTATTAAAGAGCTTGCTCCCTATTAATAATAATTATAATCAGCATGAAAGCCCATTGTGTGTGTTTGCTCCATTGTGGGTAGTTATCTTTTATGCTGCTTTGAAGTCAAATGCCTGCACAGACACAGTTTCTGAGGCACCACAGTGAGCCTGAGCTACTGAAGATCTAAACCTGCTCCTACCACCTTGTTCACTGCAGCTTGAATCCCAATTAACTTTCAAAACACTTTTTTTTTTCCTGGAGAGAGAGAGAGACAGATGTAAAAGTGACATAAATGAACCATATCCCATGGCAGTGAGTTTGGATGATGAGGTGGTCAAAGGAGAGACAGCATGTGAAAAATAAAAAGATGTTCCCTGAGTTGCTTACTATAAGCATGTTTGTGGATAACTTGCAACTGAGATACTGAATGATTCAAAAAGACTATACTCCCTAAAGTAGCAGGATCTGGCCTAGTTCTGATGATAACCTCCTATGCCCAGTCTTTTGGATGGTGTCCATTGTTCAAGAAGGATAAAGGCCAAGTTAGAGTTCAGTACTAGAGTTTGTGTAAAGTCTCATGCCCTGTAATTACAAGATTTTTTGCTCCAAATACCTGAAATTTTAAGTGGTGTAAATATTGCAAGATCAGCTGTCTGGTGACATTTCTGCCACCTTACCAGCCATTCTGGGAAAACGCTTTCCAAGTTTTCACTTTCACAACTGTCAGGCATGTCCATGACTCTTAAATGGTAATATTATGCCTGTCTATGATTCCCTACCCGCAGCACAGATACTTCTCCCTTCATATCATTCACTTTCATCTCTCAGTCCCACTTTTCTTGTCAGCCCCTGGAATCACCTCCTGCAGAAAGTCAAATCTGGAATTAATCATCTCAGAAAGGTTTTCTTTTATTACTGTCCAAGTCACATACCCTAAAGGATCTGGAAGAGGAAAACAATGTCTGTAACTGCATCAGAGTCTTAATAACCCAGTAGTACTTCTCACTCACACCTATCCAGTTTAGTATTACACATAAAGGGAGCTTTCTCATTTGTGATGGGTAAATGTCACAAGGCTGTGTTTGGTACAGTTATGCACGTCTCGAAGTTTGGTCTCATAAGTGCCATCTTGATAACGTGTTGGAGAGTGGTCACAAGTGAGGTGACTACAATGTCGAGACTCTTCGAACCCCCTGTGAACTGGAGAATCTTTGCACAAGCCTTGAACAGGCTGGCGTGTAAAGGGAACTTAGAACATTCCAAGGGCTGAAATACTGCGTTATCAGTCACATGTATCCAGTAAGTCGAAAGTTCCATATAAGGGAAGCGGAACATCTTCCAGCCTACAATCTGAGCTAGTGAATCCAGTCCAAATCCCACCCAATTGCTGTAGCAATGTGAGGGATGTGAAATTCATCCTATTTGGACCCACATAAAAAAAACAACCAAACAACAAAAAACACACAACTTTGATCTGAGCAATCCTGAACTCTGTGGAATACCAGATGCAGATCTGAATTTTGCAGCTTGCACCCATCTCTAATCTCAACCTTTTAATTTTCCAAAACCAGGATAGAAATCTTGTATGAATGTGATTTTCTTATATTATTTCAGCTCTCCCACTTCCAATCCTGGTCAAGACCTTAAAATACAAAGACAGTCTTCCTCTTTGCATCAGTCTCATCAAATGGGGTTTGCTCTACAAATCCTTTCCCTGCAAAGTGCCCTGTTCAGTGTGCCATACCCTCTATCACATCACATGCTAACATGTCTTCCATTATGACATTCACCACTTCTTGGGTCAGCCTATCTGAAATCCAGAGAAAGTCTGAAAATGAAAAGAAAGTTATCTTCACAGTTTTAAACCACAAAAAAGAATTCAGGTCAGGTTTGGTTTGTGTGAAGTTTCAGTTTCATTCTTATTTTACTTAAACTGGTACCTACTTACCTTGCCTCTTCCATCTGCCCATCTTTAGAAAGACACTGACATAGGAATCTATGCATGAAACAGTATACTGTGCTTTGTATCAGGTCTTCCATTTTTTAAACCTTTATTTAGAAAAGTATTGTAATGGTTATTAATTCCCATTGAGCTCCATTATGTTGACAATCGTCAGATGCCTTGAAAGGGCAAAGTGTTCCAAGCAACGTTCACTATTCAGGTTTGAGAGAATCTGTGTTGCTCTCATTATTCAATATATAACCCTGAAGTATTTCAGGTACTTCAAAAATATTTCTCAGTAACAGAAAGTGTTTTAAAAGACTGTTAGAACCTGGCAAATTAGCCTTAAAAATCTTTAGAAAGAGACAGAGAAACTGCAGTGTTTACTGCAGAAGAATCTTCTTCAGTCATCAATAAAGAAGCTATCTCATTTATTTTCAACTTGAAATGAATGCAATTGTAACTAAGATGTTAGTTTCTTTGTGGCAGTGGTAGCTTTCTGCAAGGGTCACTGAGAAGCCAATATGGGGAAGGAGATACTTTTGAGTAATAGTTCTAAGTGCAAAGAAACCTTTTCCAGAGTCCTTCCTTTCAAAACAGTCTTATACTTCGCTATTCAGTGATTGCTAAGTGTTGCTATTAATAATTTACCTATGAACTATTTCCCTTTGTAAAGTTAGAAGATTTTAAAGAGGGTTAATTCCTATCTCTGGCCCTCATTTGGAAAAACATTGACGTCAATGGGACTTCAGCAGGTGCTTGAAGTCAGGCCCATGCTTAAATCCAATTGCAGTCAAGACTTCCATGAATCAGTATAGACTTATGCATGTGTATAAGGGATTTTCTGAACCTGGGTCTATATTTGGCAATTTGCAACAATGAAAGAATTTGTTTAGGTGAGGCATGAGGGTGGCGTGTTGATAGAATGCTCACTGGCCCCACCAGGGAACAAAAAGAACACACTTCTGAGTGGTGAAGGAGAAAATTGTTATATATACGTAAAGCTAACATGTAAAACAATCAACAAAATACTGGCAACCAAGTTGTGTATGGACTGGGGCCAGTTGCGGGAGGGGATATCTAGATCTTCCTTTTCCTCAGGTAGACCTGGAAATTCTCTCCCACTCACAGCATGGGCAAGCCATCTGCCAAACGAACCTTCTGCTCCACAGTGGAATGCTTTTGTCTCTAGTTCCCTCTAGTCACCAGCCCTGGAAATTCAACTCCCTGTAGCCTCTGAAGGGTGTGTTCTCCACTGAGGTCTGTGGTCTTTCCTTTATATCTTGTTCCTTCCCAATCATTAATTACAGATTTGACACTTCTGGCAGGTGCTACATGTGGGGCCAGCTTAACTCTTTGTATCCAGGACAGGCAATTAATCCCTTCCTGCCATGAACTAACATGGGAGTACGTTTCTACATTTCATTAGAATGGTGCCAGGACACCACACACCCAGTGCTTCAACAAATACAGGCTGAACATAAAATATGCCCTACTGGCTCGCAATAGGTGTAGGGAGGACTAAAAAGGATCTGTGCCTATGACAGAAGCACACCAATTCTCTTGACAATAGTAGCTATCCAGAGCCAGATTGTTATGCTATGAGGATGTTAGAGCCAGAGCTGCACAGGAGGAAGGGAAGGATGTCATGATAAGGGCAGAAAGATCAGACAAGTAGCTTATATATAGGGTGGATTGCTTAGATTGAGTTTTTTCATGCCTCTTTAAGGGATGCATTATTGACCATTCCTTTAAAAAGATGTTAGAAAGCAGGGGGGCAGATTCAAAGCTGACTTCAGTGGAGCTAAACAGTTTACACTGAGGTTCTAACCCAGGATCTCTTTTTATTTGTTTTTGGGTTGTTTTTGTTTGAGTCACTAAAGAAAGATAGATGAATGAGGCATAAATAATCACCTAAGCTTGGGAAAATTTTGAGACAGCCACTAGTATGTAATTTCAGCTTTTGGAAATAGAAAACCCAAAGGAAAAGAAAAATACAAAAGTAAAGGCCTGTGAACCACTGCAGATGGTAACAAAACAAAATCTCCTAAAAAATTCATTTTGCAGATTGTTCCACAGCCACAAAAGCTGCAGAGTTTATTGTTTTGTTTCCAGAGTGAAGTCTGCAGAAAATAAATATCTGGGGCTCAGGGCATCTGCAGATAATGAACATTCAGAGCGGAGAATGTGCCCCAAGGTATTTTGTGAATCGTCTCACTGACAGAACAGAAAGCAGATAAAATAGCAGGAAGGAAATATGATCAGTAGAGACTCGAACTGACTGATAAGTAATGGGATCTTTCCACCCATCGTACAAATAACTGCAAGGGAAATTTACTGAGGAATGGATTGCAGATGACATAGCCCTACCGTGCTTCTTAGCTTTTTACTCTCTATAGTATGACTAACAAACTTGCAGACCCATTGGATGTCTATGGAGTCAGTACTTACCCAATTCTTTCCTTCATTACTGTCAATTCCTCTTCAAGCTGCAAATCTGCAGAAGTTGCTTCATAGTCACCTTAAGACAAGGTAATCGTTCAGTCAGATTTTTTCTCTTCAGACACTTTTTGCCAGGATAATACAAGTTCGTTTTTTATTCTTTAGAGAATGGCATTGCACGCTTGAAAACAGAGGCACTGGCCTCAACTTGCCTACAGAGGAATGGTGGGTCCTCCAAAAGCTTTTCGCACAGCTCTTGTGTGTGTGAGTCCTCAGTGACCCAATGGCCCCATCACAGCTGACCCCAAGTGTGGGTGTACCAAGGCAGTGGATTGCCTTAATTTGGCCCTGATTCTTGTGTCTATCAAACGGTCCTTCTAGTGCAGTGGTGGGCAACCTGTGACTCGCAGGGTAATCTGCTGGTGGGCTGCAAGACAGTTTGTTTACATTGACCGTCCGCAGCTCCCAGTGGCCGGGGTTCGCTGTTCCCAGCCAATGGGAGCTGCAGGAAGCGACGGCCAGCCCTCACCACTTCCCGCAGCTCCCATTGTCTGGGAACAGCAAACTGTGGCCATTGGGTGCTGCAGGCGGCAGGGCCTGCGGATGGTCAGTATAAACAAACTGTCTCACCTCATGGCCCACCAGCGGATTACCCTGACGGGCCGCAGGTTGCCCACCACTGTTCTAGTGGCATTGATGAAGCACTGCTCATTGCATGTATTGTGACCTTTTCCTTAAAAAGCAAAACTACAAGAGAAAAATATTGTAGCAATTCAGGTCGATGAGCTGTTTTCTGATTCTTGGACAAAAAAATAACCTTACTCCACTTTAACAAGATATGTTACCATGTTGTCTACATCAGTGGTTCTCAAACTAGGGACGTCACTTGTTCAGGGAAAGCCCCTGGCGGGCCGGGGCGGTTTGTTTACCTGCCGCGTCCGCAGGTTCAGCCGATCGCGGCTCCCACTGGCCGCGGTTCGGCGCTCCAGGCCAATGGGGGCTGCAGGAAGTGTGTCCAGCACGTCCCTCGGCCCGTGCCGCTTCCTGCAGCCCCCATTGGCCTGGAGCAGCGAACCGCAGCCAGTGGGAGCCGCGATTGGCTGAACCTGCCGATGTGGCAGGTAAACAAACCGGCCCAGCCCGCCAGGAGCTTTCCCTGAAGAAGCGGCGGTCCTAGTTTGAGAACCACTAGTCTACATTACATTTGCTTGTATTGGGCTCAAGATACAGCAGTTTTGACTGGTGTGGGAGAAAATTCAGTGTTATGATCCTCCCAGTCAGGGACTATACCATGTGACTTATGTGACCAATCATGATGAACAGACATACCTCCAATTTCTAATATTAAGTATACTTGCACCAAACAAGTAATAATTTGTGACCAATTGAAAGAGTGCGGGAAAAAAATCCTTACAAATACATCTGAAGAAACTGTGATCTGCTCAGTGACTTTCTACAAGCAGAAGAAGAAGCTACTGGCTTGCTATGAATTATTTCCTCAGCTTTTGTTTTTATATGTTTCAAGACTGGCTGTAGTTGATACATTAGTGTTGACAGGTTCTTTTCACCATTACCCAGAATGCACAGATTCACAGACAGACTCTTGAGCTGAAGTATGTTGTTTATTCACTGCTTCAGTGAGTGATCAGTCCACCGAAACTGGGCAAAGCATAGGGTTAGACACAAGCACACACCCACTTTCAGGTGCTCACTTTAAATACATTGTTACAAAATTATTTATTACATATTGCATAAACACTTTTCTGCCTAACACTTAGTTTGCTAACTCAGTTGTTTACCTGATTAGACTGCTGACCAAGTTGTTTACCTGATTAGATTGCTGCCTCAGGTTTTTATCTGGCTGTTCTCTTTCCTTGACAGACAAGCAGGCATCTTTTCATGTGTCCCAACACCTAAAATATACTTTCAACATATTACATCCTACAATTACACCTCTACCGCGATATAACATGAATTCGGATATAACGCGGTAAAGCAGTGCTCTGGGGGGGTGGGGGGCGGGGCTGCGCACTCCGGTGGATCAAAGCAAGTTCGATATAACGCGGTTTCACCTATAATGCAGTAAGATTTTTTGGCTCCCGAGGACAGCGTTATATCGGGGTAGAGGTGTAGTTACAGTTGCATTTGCACTATAAACACAGTGTCAGATCCTCAGATAGTGCAAATGGGTATCGTTCCACTGGATCCAGCCCATGAAGTTTTTCTCTGCTGAGCCATATAAATATAATTATTGCTCATTCAGACACTGGCTTCAGCTTCTGTGTACCCACTTACAATTATTTAAACGAGAAAGACTCTTGAAATGCATTATCACAGTTCGAGAGTCATACTGGGAATGAAAGAGAGAAAAAGCAACAGATGGGTAACAGTTTCAGAAGGATAATTCAATTTCCCAAACAATAAACTATGACAAACACATCTTCCTCCCCAGTGGTTCCTTTTTAAATGTATTGATAATCTGTTGAAAAGGACTCCAATTGTGAAGAATTTCAGTGTAAATATTTCACTGGGTTTCAGGTTATTGTAGCAAAGCACATTAAAGCCAGGCAGTGCTGGTTGGACACAAATCTGAAATGGCAGGGCTACAGATCCGAGAAGTACAATTCCCCACAGGGTTCAGGGAGGACCCACCTGGTGTTTTAGAAGACTGCAATGGCTTCACTTCCTCCTCAATTCCTTTGGAGCAATGTGCACCTCAGTTGCACAGAGGGGGGGCAGCTCATGTGTTCTGCTGTACATAGGGACTGCAATCGGGACTGGACCTTGTATAAGTTAAGGCAGGTGGGTGAGGATAGAGAAGAGGGCAGGTCCTCATGCTTTGCCCTGAGTGCCCCCATCTTTGGGGAAGGGACTGTCTTCATTATGTGTTTGTACAGCCCCCAGCACAATGGAGTCCTGGTCCATAATTGGAGCTCTAGGGCTCTACCACAATACAAATCATCATAAAAATAGTTAACAATAATAATCTGGCCGATAATAGTTACCTTACCCCATGTTTTACCACTTTTGTAAATAGATGGGAGTGTTGTCTATTAGTTAGAGGAAGAGTCAGGAATTCCTGGATCCTAGTCCTCACTTGGTCACTCTGTCATCATGTGGCCCTGGACAGGTTATATTGGGACAGACTTTCAAAGGTATTTAGGTGCCTAGTGGAATTTTTAAAAGTGCCTAAACAGGTTAGTTGCCTAACACCTATTGAAATCAATGAGGATTTTGTGTCTAACTACTTAGGTGTTTTTGAAAATTACACTAGGTTCCTATCTTCATTTTTAGGTACCTAGATACTTTTAAAAATCTGTCCCTTAATGTCTTTGTGTCTGTGTTTCTCTCTTTGAAAAATACAAAAAGTGGTATTTATTCAAACTGAGAAATAATTCATAATTACAGTAATAACAATCCATTAATTTAGCTTTTTTCTGTTTAAATACTGCTTAAGATTCTTTTCAATTCATACACCACCCAAATGTTTAGGTGAATAATTTTTGGTCTAGTGTTGCTCATGTGCAACTTTCGTTTTCAGTGAATATTCTCAAATATGGATTTAAAATTTATAGTTTCCATGAACATTTCTTCATCCTGCTGCAATGTTTGTGGAAAGAGAACAAGAAGGAGGAACAAAACAAAGCAAAATAAAGTTAATTTTATATGCAAGCAGATATTGTGAAAACCTTTTTTCAAAAAACAAAAACCACTTTTTTAATACATACCTGATCACAGCAATGTTATGGGGCTTACTAAATTACTATTCATAAAGCACCTTGGGCTCCCTGGATGAAATGTGCTATAGTAAATTACATTTATTACACCCATATATTTTGATAACATATTTTGGACAGCGACAAAAACAATAACATCAATGTCCTGTATTTTTTCAGTATGGAGGATAAGGTTAATAGCCAAAGATATGTTCTGCAATCTTGGTTGGGTTTTTTTGTGTGTGTCATGAATATTTGTGTTCCAGTTAAAATTATAAAAATTCTGTAATAACTGAGAACTTTCCAGGGGCATTTATTGTCTGGATTCCCCACAAACTCCTCACCCTCACTATGTGATTACTAGTCTTTTCCCAATGAGTCAAAGGCTGAAGCACTTTAATCTAGTTCCCATTCTCCTTTAGTTTATTTGATAAACTCCTCAAGATTTTACAGGCCAGATGAGGGATGATCCAGTGGTTAGGGCCCTACCCTTGGACTTGGGATATGTGGAATCAAATCCAAGGTTTACCACAAACTTCCTGTGTAAAGTTGGGCAAGTCACTCAACCCCTCCTGTGCCTCAATTCCCCATCCGTAAAATGGAGATAATAGCACTTCCCTACCTCACAAGGTTGTGAGGGTAAGCCCGTTAAAAAACTATGATAATGGGGAACATATAAGGATGATAGATAGAGCGTTTGTCAACCAAAAAGCGATATGCCCCCCCAAATAGACAGCCAGGGAAGGGAGAGAATGGAAGCATCAATTTTACCAACACCTACAAGTTTTTTAATTCCATTTTCACAGGCTGGCAGGAACCCCACTCTCAGTGAATAAGGCTATTCCTCTGGGAGAGGCACTGGAATGACCTTCTTGAATAATGGGGTCCCAGTTCTGAGGAGTTCACCTTAAAAAAATGGCAAGATCTTTCAAACAAAAAACAAACCCGCTCAAAATAAAAAGAAAAGACCAGCAGTGTCATTGTATTCAGTCAAAAGGATTTCTAAAAATCAGTTATCTATAAGAGCTGAAGTGAATACCAGACATTAATTTCCGAGGTAATTCAGGACTGTTTTTCATACCTTACAATTTTGCACAAGAGATCAGCTGGCCTAGTCTGAAAAGATGTAGAACAATTTCCTCTACTTGTTGAGTTCTTGATGTCCAGGCAGGAGTGAACAGATGCAAGGACACTCTTCCTGAAAGGTCTGGGAGTAGTCAGCAATTTCACAGCTGCAACAGGGAAGAGTTTGGGACTGGCCTGTTGTTGGGGGGGCAATTACAGGGGTCCCAATGTTATTCCTGTTCCTCCTTAGAGGTGGAGAAAGAAGGTGGCCATTAAGGAGATAAAGCCATTCCCTCTAGTCTAACAGCTTTCTATTTGGATACCCTACAAACCCCTAAATAATGAAAATTGTTCAGCTGCCAATAGTCTATTTGTTAACTTCCCCAAAATGGGGTTTATGTGAGGACCTCAACTCACCAAAGCTGCTGGGACAAATTCTGATCACATACAAAGACCAACGAGTAACCATGTGTTAAATGAAATCAGAATTTGGGCCACTGTATTCAAATACTATTGAAGGAACAGAAAAGTTACTAAAAGGAACTTCATGAACTTGCAGGAATGAGAAAGGACATGGTAATAAATGGGGAGCTCATTTGGCTCTATTCTTGCAGCAGTCCTCTGGGTCATCTGCAGTTTCTACTGAATAATGATAGAGTCAGCATCTTCCTTCTTGCTCTGAGGTGGTACAATTTAACCATCTGTCACATTTTGCTAGAGCTGGGAGGAAAGTGCACAGACAACGGTAATAATATCTGGGTAAATTCTCTTTTCTTTATTAAAAATGTAAACACAGATGTATCACTATTGACTGAATTTTTTAGGACTCTGACATCAGTGACAGTGGTGTTCTAGACTTTGCAAATCCAACAGCAATGAGAACTGAACACCTTAATGAAACAAACACTGCAAAGCAAATTCCTGGTTTTTTAAAAAAGGGAGCATATGAAGGCTGGAAATAGTGAAGGATGGGATTCTGCTGTCAGAATTAGTCTAGTTATACCAGCTGACAGAAAAAATACAAGTTTTGTCTATATGTAGCTCAAAAGACATACTCTGGAGCATCATGCCTGATTTATTATATATTTTGTCCTGTCAGCTAAAATATACCCTTACCATATAGTATTGTTGATATCAACTGATAAGTTAACACTAAACTTGGCAGCATCATAATGATACTAGATTTTCAGAAGTCTAATTTTAAAAAGTACTGTTTTGACCTATGATTAAAAGAACTATGGATACACATTAAAAATAATATTTTTCATTAACATATTGGGATCTTTCCTACAAGAGGGATAGGTACAATAGAAATCCCTAGCTGGGATGATTAAATATACTCTGAAAAGAGGTTGCAAAGAGGAGGTAAGCGTCATTATTCCCATTTTACAAATAAAGAAATGGAGGTACAGAAAAGAGACGTGATTTGCTGCTTCGCAATGTCCTACAATAAATAAATTGATGAGTCAGGAATAGAAACCAAGTGTCTTCCCAGTCACCTGCTTTTAACCACAGGACTACATTGCCTCTGATGTAATAGTAATAGAAAAGTATGTGCCCTTCAGTTGTTGCATCAAGGGTCTCTTGTATTGTAGTGAACACCGAGCTGTTCTCAGGTGGTTTAATAGGGTCACAACAGCACACCTGGCTGGGTGCCCTGGACATCTCTAAGATGTTCCCAATTCTCATGGTGCTGCATACACTCCATTCACACTGATGTCACCTTGCAGGATCAAACCTTTTTACAGTGGCGCTGAGAACCAGACAGGAGAGAGTTATGAATAAATTGACATCTGAAAATAAAGAATCAAGGAGTAAAGACAATGAACAAAGTCTTACTCTTTTTCTTCATGCACTCATCATTGGTGAACAGCAATTCCACAGTTGTTGTTACGTTACCTGCAATGTGTGTGTTCCAACTCACAGTGGGACCAAGGGAAGAAGGGCAAATCCGAACTAACCTTCTATTTACCTCCCCATGAAAGGTGTGAATGTTTTCACAAAAGCCACTTTTTCCACCCCCAGTCATGGCTGTGCTGCTAAGTACAGTAGATAGTGTATGTGAAACAAAGGGTTTAATCCTACTCCCACTGAAGTCAATGGGAGTTTTGCCAGTGATTTTAATGAGAACAGCATCTGGACCAAAGTGTGCTACAGTCTAGGGAGGAAAGGAGCTGTAATTGGTACTGTACAAAGTAGGGATCAGCTAATCCACTCCATGAGGTTAACACATGCTGATCAGTGGCTAACTGTGCCCCTCTGTGGCCAAGCCACAAAAGAGGTGAGTCTGTTACAACTCTCATATTGAAAGCCTGGCTCTTTAGCTCAAGCTGTGCTTTTAGCTCTGGAATTCCCTAGTTCAATCCTCAGTGTCAGCCAAGATGGCAGTCGTTTCACATGCTCTTCTCCTGTCCCCAAGCCTGTGAAGTTCACTGCAGATTTCTCAGATAATTGGGATTCCATAGTTTGGAGGGGAAATGCTGGTGAGCATTGAAGGGTCAGACTAGAAGGCAGTGACCACACATGACAGACTTCCCTACGTCATTCAGTAGAGTTCCCTTACAAAAAGGGCCTGCATGAAAATGATGGTGGCACTTCCGACAGAGGGGGTGCCATGAATAGTTATGGTAGGGGAGCTAATGATAGCATGGGACTTCCTTTTGACAGTATGAAATGACTATCACGGTTTCCCAGACCTGAAGAACTCTGTGTAAGCTTGTCTCTCTCTCTCTCTCTCGAACAAAAGTTGGTCCAGTAAAAGATATTACCTCAGCCACCTTGTCTATCACTCCATACATCTATTTGGGGAGGTGATAGAGACCCTCACTCCTGGGGCACCCTCTGGCCGCCCAGTGAAGCACTGCAATTACATCTCTGCTTCAGTTGTCCATAGTATGCTTTCAATAAGTCCAATGAGGCTTAGGTGTATTGAACAGTGCCCCTTCAGGCATCTAGTTTATTTAGCCCAAAGACAGAACATTATCCAAATCAGCCTCAACCTCTCAACTTTGTCTGGAGGGGGAAGGTGCTGAGTTAGTCATAGTCCATCAACATCACTTATGTCCAGGTCCCTTACCAGTGAGGCCTTCTTGACCTGGAGTGCTCTTCCAGAGCCAGGGCCTCTTGGCATCAGCTGGGGATGGAGGTCTGCACTGTTAGATCAAGGTCCCCACAGAGGTAAGAGTGTGGGGACCTTCCTAGGAACAGCACATAATTCCTCTGATCTGGGGCATCTGCTGCTCCCTGATTAAATCTTTCCACGAGGGCCAGGTTTTCCTGAAATTTGGTATTCACAGCTCCTCCCTTTCATAGCCTCTCCCACCTACGATCATTCTTCCTTGGTTTCCTTTCCTAGTGAGCCCCCTCACCAGCTCTCCTAAGATCTCCTCCTCTCTGGAACTTTGTCTGCATTCCAGGGACTGTTCTCTAGCCCCACCCCACTGCAAGTAACTTCCTTTATTCATGCCCAAGTGCTTCCTTGCCTGATTGATCGCTTCTCAGTTACTCAGTGAGTAAATTAGTCCCAGGTGAACCTGAGTTGCCCCTGGTGGAGCCTGTCAGAGGTAGGCTGAGCACCTGACAGGGGCCAGGAGGCTTGAGCCTGTAGTTCTTGTGGATTTCCATTAACCCTCCCACTAGGCTACCATTCCTGCATTAGAGATGAGCTACACTACAGCCACGGCCTGCTCCTGTGACTTGCTGAGCTTCCTCTACCCCATCTGGATCAGTGGGAGCTGAGGGTACTCACCATGTCAGAAGAGTTGCTCCGCATCCTGCAAATCCAGGTCCTTAGATTCCGTGAGCATCTCATCCCTGCCCATAGGTTTTTATTCAGGTTAGGATTATAAGGCCTGCAATTTTTGATATCTATATTTCTGACACACTGAAACCAGTCCTCAGTAATCGACCATACTGGCAGATCCATGTGTTACCATTAATAAATGAAATTCTTAGCATGTATCCTTTATATTTTTCAACTTGGACTTGCAGTTTTAAACAGCTTTCTCAGTGGAGTTGGAAATAACCTGCTTTTATTTTTCATTTCCAATTTGACGTTTTCATGTTTGTTTCCTATTTGCAGTCCAAAAGCATTATATATTTGTAAGCACAGATATTAATTCATATCCTGCTACCAAAAATAATTGAAGTACTTGATGATTTGTGGTGTTCAGCAATTTGCAGATTCAGAAGACACTGTATCTCAGCATACCTTCTGCTTGGATCTCAGTTTCATTGCAGAGCAGAGAGCATTAGGAATATTTCATCTAGCAAGCACAGGTTTTATTTAATTGTTGGCATTCTGTAGCTTTTCACATGGGCAGATGACGTGTATTGCTTATCATAGTCCTTTGGCTAAATTGCATCATTTCATGTTTGATTAGGCACAAAAATCAAGAGCATACACATTGCTATAGGAGACTTTTTAATTAAAACAGGGTAAGTTCCCTAGCAGGTGTGCACAAGCCCTTTGCTGATTATGTTTAAAATTTGGCTAATTAGTGACTCGAGTATTCATTTGTTATCACCAAGATAATCTTGAATCAAAGATAAAGTAATGTCTCCTATACTCATATCTAAACTACAGATAGAAAGAATACATGAGTCAGTCTACATTATGATATTTATATTCATAGAAGTGAGTGGAGGGAAAACATGGCTAGAAGAGGAGTAAATTATCCTTATTCTCCTTACAGGAAAATGTATAGGTCATAAACCGTGAAGAGCCTTGGTGTATAAAGTGCTACATTGTGCCCAGACATACACAGGTGTGCAAAAGCGGAGAGAGAAAGTTCAAAGATCTATCTCCATCCCTTCATTGCACCCTGTCTGCAGACCCAGGCACAGTCATGGACTGTGCTTCAAGTGAGCAAAGACCGTGGGATTCTAGTACTAACAGTGGCACTATAAATCCAAAGAAGGAGAAGGGCAGGATCATGGCCCTGGCCAACCCCTGCATTGGCCAGTGGAGCTCTGTCACAGAGTGGAGAGAGCATGCTGTAGCATGGTAAAGTTTGTAATAATGATACTCAGTCCTTATATTGCATTTCTATCTGTAAATAACATTGTCCCCTTTCTACTGATGGGGAAACGGAGTCAGACAGAGGCTACACAACATGCCCAACATCACACAGTAGGGTTGGAAACAGAACCAATATCTTTAGACTTCCATTTTTAGCATCCTATTCCCCAAACCAGAGTATCTCTCCAGGTCCAATAGGAATCACTTCAGTGTATGCTCACTCATCGGTCCTGGATGAGTCTCACAATACCACTGGAGATGCCAACTGCACGCAGCTCCTCATTTGTCTGGCTGTTCGAGTCTTTTTCGGGTCTGAGACCACTTGCAGTAATTACTTTGCCAATCAATCAATGAAATGTGGTCACTTTGAGTGGTAGGCAACAGCTGCTTAACACCACAGACCAACAGTTCAAATTTAAGACACTGTCAAACCTCTTCCAATTAGTGAATTATCTCCTCGGTTAAATATTAATGATTGCATGTTCAGCTATAAAATTGCATGCCATATTCTGATCTCTGTTTCACACATGTAAGCCCACCGGGCAGTACATACACCGATAATATAATTCAATATTAACGACAAAAAAACATGCTGTTAAGTGGGTTACCCTGAGGGATGTTTTCTTTTCTTTGTTGTTACAGAAAATGGTCTAGTCCTAACATGACATCAACATCCATGATTCCTACTTTTTTAAGGTGAGACTGCTGGGTTTTTTTTATTATTATTATTTCCTTGATGCCCTCGGCTGAAAGAACCATGTCTTTAAGCATGAGCCAAGACCACTAATACAGTTCTTTTCTAGCTATGCAGTTAGACATATGCAGCCAGAATACCAGACCAGACATAGGAGCAATGGGTACACCCAAGAAATTCATGCCTGTATATTGTCTCAAGGAACTGCATTTATACAAGCACAGAGGCATTTGTGCATGACCTACTTACAGCAGTTGCATATTCATCAGCTTTGTTCACACGACAGGTGCACATACAGTTTTGCAGGCTCATCATCATGATCTGGGTGGAAAATATGGTCCATGGGGATTTTGTTGTTGTTGTTGCAGCGAACACCCCCATCCCAATCAGGAAAAGGCTAACAAGCTCCTCTAAACTCAATTGGTACCACATAGGCACACCAGCCTATGCTCCACTTGCAGGAAATGAGCTTACATGGGAGAGGTTGGCACAGGAAGGGGCAGCACCAGGAAAAAAACTGCTGTGCCTCAGAGCTAGCAGATTCTTGCACCAGAGCTGCTGGGAGGAAAACAGCTTGTGAACCTCTGCTGCCCACAAGGGCCCTCCAGACCTGGTACAAACCAACTGCAGCAGGGAGGGGTTGAAGATAAGCTCTGACTTGGGGTCTTGCTGTACTTAACCTCATTGACAAGCCAGAGTCCTCTATAGACTCTTTAAAAAGTCTGAGAATGAACATTCCCCATAATTAGAAGGGTCTCTGAAAATGCCCACTTGGGCCCTAGAAAAGGCCCAGCCTCTCATAAAATGATGGAGAATATAGCCAGTACTTCCCCATAGCTGATACAAACCTAAAAACCAAACAAAGAGAGAAAATGGGGACCTAAAAGATCTCATTGAGATGGAGCCGGAGCGGTTAGCCAAGATTCAGCAACAGCAGGCTAATCAGCAGCAATGGTTTCAGCAGCAGCTGCTACAGCAATGGATGGCCCATCAGCAAGTATGTAGCAGCAACAGCTGCTGAGAGAGATGGTAGCCCCCAAAAAAGGGAGTTACAAAAGAATCCAGCCATTCCTGATTCCCCAGGGGTCCCATTGGGACCTGCCTTCACAGGAGTGATCCCCTGGCACGTCCAGGTGAAGATGGAGCTGGATGACAACCCTGAGGCATTACTGACCTCCTTTGAGAAGGTAGCACAAGCCTCTCAGTGCTTCCTGCCCAAGCATTGGGCTTTGATACCATTTGATGGGGCAGGCACAGTCAGCATATTGCAATCTGGATCAAGTACAGGCCAAAGGCTACAAGAGGATAAAAGCTGCCATTCCAGACTATTTGGATATCAGTGATGAGTACATTGCTAGCTATTTAGATTGGAAACACACTGCCTGGGGGGCCAGATCCCCAGTACTAGCCCCAGAGCATTGATGGTGGTGGCTCCATCCAGAGGAGTGGTCTGGAGCCCAGCTTGCTGAGTTAGTTAACTGAACAATTTGAGTGGGTATTATGACACCACTCCAAATATTTTCCAGATGCACTGTAACCTGATGGAAAATTTTATAGCAGCTGAAGGGTCTTGAGATACAGAACTTCCCAGATCCTACATGCCCTGTAAAATGGATCAAGGGAGGCATTGGATGTCAACATTAAGCCACTAGCTCCTGCTTGTGAGGGACCACACTTAGAAGTCCTGTCCCAGAGACATAGGCCACCTGTTTGATCAAGGAAAGGCTCTGAAGAACAATGGAGTAGGAATAGGTGCTGACTTATTTTTCCTGGTGGGTTCTCCACCCCCACTCCAACCCAAAGACCCGCCCCACTCCACTCCCTCTCTTGAAGCCCCACCCTCCGCCCTCACTCCACCTCTTCCTGCCCCCACTCCATCCTCTCCCCCGAGACTCCATGCCAGCTGCTGAACAGATGAACAGCTGTGACTGGTGGGTATTGGTCACCCCCACTATTTTTTTCCATGGGCGCTTGAGCCCTGGAGCACCCACGGAGTCAGTGCCTATGCCGGATTCTTTCCTCATTTGTAGCAGTGTAAGTCAGGAGCAACCCCAATGAAATCAGTGGAGTTACACTGGTATAAAATTAACAAACCACAGGTGGTTCACCAGCCTGGGAAGTAGTCTGATGAGTGGCGCTGTGGTTCACAAGCAGATATAAATCCAATCTGACAAGCCAGAGAAGGCACATCAGATTGGCAGTGCCAGCAGCAATCTGAAACACACTTCTTGAGTTGAAGAGGGTACTAAGCAGGGGTGAGTCTAGCTGGCATAGCTATACTGGCAAAAGTGCTGTCGTGTAAACAAGACCTGCATTAACCATGTTTTGAGGCAGTTAATTTCTCTTGTTTCTTGAGGAAGAGGTGAGCGGGCATGATTGGAGGGCACCTGTGGGAGGGGAATGATCTGGCACTTTAGCTACCAGCTCTGCCCTCCTCCTGGCCCCACCGGTAGGGCTGGAAGGGCCATGGGAAGAAAGGAGGATGGTAACTGATGGGCTGTGAGGAGCACATCTACCAGCTGGAGGCAGCAAGAGGAATAGCTAGTGTAAAGGAAGGGGCTCTGCGCAGCCCTCTGCAGTACAGGAGTACTATTGATGTGTGGAATGACCCATTCACCTCAGTGAGGTGTGCTCAAATGAATTAGGATGCTCCAAAGAGATGAACAGTCTAACACAATAGCTCTGGATGGTGTGAAATGACCCATTCATCTCAATGGGAGTTCCCCTCTACCTCAGTTTCAGCTGTTCAAAGTAATCTCACTAGGCATGTCAGTTTTAGAGCAACTGAAATATAAATTTTTTCTTCTTACTGGGGGTGACAGCATCTGAGGAATGCCTGAACCAAATTATTCCAAAACGTGCACCATTGCCCCTGTTGTGGCATATCTATATCCTAGATAATCTCGTTATGCATGTGGATTTTAGAGTACTTTGAAAATTAAAAGAAGTTCATAATGCAGAGGGAGAACATGTGTTCAGAACCTCTTATTCAAATCACCTAAATTTGCACCATAAATTCTACCCTAGTCCTTGAATAGCTTTTTAATTACTGCTTCCCCAAAAGGGAAGTGGGTGGTGGAATTTTCCACGCTTGATCCCCAGAGAGTAATATCAGGATCAGAGCCATAGTTTGAGCCCCAAGCATGTGTAAAAAAGTTATAAGAAATGTAAAATTTGGATGTTACATGATTATTTTAGTGGGGCTGTATCTCATTTAAATGACCTAAAAATTCTTGACTACTAAACCAACCCTATGGCTATTTTCCAAACAAGAATTTTTTGAGGGCCTCTTTCCCGTAATGAGCTTTCTCTTACCCCAACCTATTGTGTTGTGCTCCCAGCACTACTCTGTTCTATATGTACATGCAATGGTGGACAGGGACAAATTTTCACACCGAGATCCAGTCTTTCAGCCCCACAAAGTCAGCAGTTACCCTGATTTGGGGGAATTAGGAATGTAAAGAAGAATTTCATTTTTAAAGGTGATCTGTAAAGGGGCAATAACTGAGACTGTGCCTTTGTTTTATTTTCTACTGATGTGTGAAGAAGGCATGAAGATTTGGGGGCCTAGGTGTTTTTTTGTTTGTATGTTTGTTTTTGGGAGGGAAGATATGTTTAAGTTGCCTCCTTTTATATTAAAAATCCAGGTCCTGTCCAGCCTGGGGGAGTCATGCTTTGGCTTTGTCTAGACTAGAGTTGGTGGTCCTGTTATAATTTGAGCTAATTGATCATAAATGCTAATTGTTTTGATAACTGCGACTCTCCACAAATGCTTGTTCTAGGGCACAAAAGTTTTGTGGTTTGCCTGAGGCCGACACCATGCCCTGATACTTTGCAAATGTTTGCATCTAGATTAGTATTTACAGTAATTTAACAAGCAATTGGCAATCAATTACAACAGGAGGACACATGCTAGTCCAGATCCAGACAAAGCCTATGATAACAGGAGAACTAGTTAAATGATATCACAAGAGTCAAGGGACAGAAAATTGAGCAATAGAGAGGGGAAGGGATTTTAAAAACACACTTTGAAAAACTCTGTTTTGTCTGATTTTGTTAACACCTATTTAACTTCAGTGCCAAATGAGTATTTTGGATAAAGGATGCATGGATGCAAGGGAGGGATGAGGGAGACAAATATGCTCCCAGATTTTTACTATCCTGGGGGGCCAGGACAGTCCCCCCCTCCCCTTCTTCCCTTAAATGACACCTCTGAGGACAGACACCTAGGCAGAGTAGAGCAGCTCAGCACTGGCAGAAATGGGGAAAGGCAGCAGCAGTGACTCTGCATGCTGCCCCCGCCCCCCCAACTGCACCATGGTAGACTCCTCTCTCCTTCTCCAGACACTACAGTGGCCCGCCCCCAGCCAGGTTCCCTCTGCCTGAAACAGGACACACCTAGTGCTGCCTGCAGTTGGAGCCAGCTGGGAGCTGGCGCTTGCCCAGGAGATCTAGGGAGGAGGCAGGGAGATCCAGGTGAGCAGGGTCTCACCGCTACTGATCAGGCTGGTCTTCTGCTGTGCTCCCCCACTCGCCCGCCTCTAACCCTGGCTGGAGCAGCTCCCTGAGGTTGCTGGAGGAGGAGCCCCACCACCCACAGAGGGCTGAAGCAGGGCTGGGTCAGCCTCTGATGCACCAAGCCAGGGGTTACAAAAGTGGAACAGCTCATCATAGGCCATTAATGCAGCCATCTACCAGCTGATCGGTGGGGGCGGGGCTGCTTGGGAACTACTGATCCCTGGCTGGGGCTGCAGCTCTATTGCTGGTGGGTGCTAAGCATCCACTACTTTTTTTTCCCTTGGGTGCTCTGAGCAACCACCGAGTCGGTGCCTATGCGAGTAGGGCCAGGAAAGGTCCCGCTCAAGTAGCCATCCTCAATTAACTAAAGCGGAGTCCTCGGATCAAGATTCTAGTGCCATCCCGTGAACTAATCCACATTCTAATAAGAAAAATGCCTCTGAGACCAGCCTGATGACCTGCTACTGCTGTGAGCAGCAAGGACCCAAAAAAGAATGCTGTCATGGATTGTGACTATGCCCAAAGCTGGACCATGGAGAAGGATGCTCATAGGAAAGCCCTCCCACCCCCCTCCCCACACACACAAGTTGACAGTACCTGTCTGGGTGCAAGAGAAGAGAGCTCAAGGACTCCTAGACTCCAGGTGTAGCCAAAGAGTGTTTGAAGTCTCCCTGGCTGAGGAAGACAATACCTCAAAGGAGACAATCTGTTAACAATGAATATATGTCAACATAAAAACCTACTCCAGCCAGAAGTTATAAATGACTGTGGGGCACACATTGAAGCTATTGCAGTGGCTCTGGCCAAAAAATTGGTGTATCCAATAATAGCAGGGCGAGTGGCGATTTTCCTGATAAATTGTAAACCAACTGACCAACCCGACAATTATAGACTGGAACTGACTTCTCTGATCAGAAGCTGGTTCCCTGAGGCCTGCCAGGTAGACAAAATACCATGGGGAGTGGAATCAAGAATGTACTGATTGATACCAGACATGGAGAGGGGGAAAATACTCACCCCAGACTTCGAAGCCCTACTGCAGGGTAGATTGTTCAGAAGCAATTGTGCTTGCCTAGCTTTCTAAGATGGGTTCCCGATGCTAAGGGCTCTCAGTGACAGAGTCAAAACTTCTAGTTGGATATGAGAGAAAATAAAAAAAAAAGTGGCAGCCAATAAATAACTGAAGCTAGTGAAAATGTGAATGAAAAACAGAGAGAGAGAGAGAGAGAGAGAGAATGAACGAAGAAGGGGAAAAAATGTGAATTAAGGTCGCCACATTGCATATCGCAGCTCAGACAGACCAGGAGACCATTGCCAACAGTCAGCATGAAAATGCTAAACACAGACACCAGATATATAGAAGTGAGTTGTTGAATAAGCATATTGACTATAGTGACAATTCGCTCCCATTAGCTTAGATTTCTTATGAAATATCTACTGATTTTTTTTTTTAAGATGACTAATGAGAAAAAGCTGTAATTCATAGAAAATACTTTAAATCAATTCCCCACTGAGTTGCTACATGCCTTGTAGATAATGGGCCTAATTCATCCTCTGTGTGACTCCATTGAGGCAAATGGATTTACAATGCAGAAGAATTTGGCCCTGTATCTCCTGGAGTGAAGCTATATGAGCATCCTGAGGCATTGTGCATCTTTGTTTGCATTTCCTCTTCAGTGTTTCGTAAACTTTATGAAACAAACACACACCAAATTATTTTAATTACCCTGATGTGGCTGTAGCAATATGAAAGCTGTTGTAGATCCATTCATTATCATTCACGCTGGGTTTACATCACAAGAGCTAAATAGACCATCTAAATCATTCCCTCATGTGGTCACCTGTTGATTATCAATCACATTACCGCATATGGTACCAAAGGCTTATTCTGCCCTTTTGCAAAGCCAGAGTAAACAGAGGGGGGAGGGCAGAGTCATCTTTCCCTTCCAACCTCATTTGATGGAGAGCCCCATTGCCACTGCCACATCCAGAGCACCTGGTGTCCTGTACATAGTCTTAGGCATGCAGATCCGTATTGTGTACTATGGAAGACAAATTGTGATCTTCCTGCCAAGCTAGCAAGCTAATTGCTAGTCAATCCCAGCCATTCCTTAGGGCTAGTCTACATACAGAAGTTGTAGTGGTTTAACTAACTTAGTTCAACTTTGTGGCCCCGTCAACAGGCACAGGCACCCCGGCTAGCTCTCCTGCTAGGGTTAAACTAGTGGAAGAGTGTCCACACCCAAAGTTGCACCAGTTACTTGACTCAGTGCCACATCACCTCTTTAGCTAAACTGCTGCAGCTTCATGTGTAGACCAGGCCCTAGCTTCAATGCTCTGTGAGGTGGTATCAGTCTTTGGGTGCGACAGCCACTGTCAGAGGGGCTCTGGGAGGCAGAGGTTGGGGACTGATCTTACTCCCATTGAACTCTAGGGCAAAAATCCCACTGACTTCAATGGGCCTTGATGGCCCTAATGGATGAGGCCAGTGAGGATGTTGCTACCTGGTCCTTTATCAGGGAGTTGTGTGTGTGTGAAGGGGATGCGATCGAGCCACTTTCTAAACACAGCAATGATAAGAAAGTGTTGTTTCCCCACCTCTGGGGCTTTGAGAGGGGGTGGCAGCTCAGAAACATGCGAAGCTCTTGCTCATGGAGGGTTTTCCTTGGAGGTGCTGGTTCTGTAAAAGCCAGACCTCCAGGCGAGGCAGTAGGGTTGATTTCTTTTCAGCCCGTGCAAACAAACCTGTGAGTTCTGGCTTGTGAAGCCCACACAAAACAAACCCAGGGGATTTGTTCAGCACTGATTCTATTTATTCAAATGGCAGCCAAGATGTAAAACAGATGTCTGCATAGTACTTGCAGGAAAGAAAATGCAGTATATCATTCTCGCCTCCAAATCAGATGCCGGTGATTAAAGACTCTCATCAAAAATGGCACCACTACTAAGGCATCCAGAGATGTTTTATGTACAGAACTGCATAGGCTGACAGCTCAGAATTTCCTCGGGGTGCTTCTCCGATGGAATGAATTCTATCTCCAATCTGTACTGGGGGGATGCAGAGGGGAATGGATATTTCTTTGGGTTCTCCAAGTTATCAGTATGCTGCTGTGTCCCTCTATGCCAGATATCAGTAAAATACAGGGAATTCACTATTCTTATATCAGAGACTTAGTGATGCTACCTTAAAATGAGCATTGAAAGCCACTGAAACATTTCCAGAAACTTGAAAACCCAGTCACTGTGATCTGCACCACAACACATTACATTGTTACAGGGAACTTTTGAATGATTTTGAGGGTGTTTTATGCAGAGGATGTTTATTTATAATGGACTTCAGCAGAGTCACAACTGAGCCAGAGCATCGGAAAAGTCTCTGGCAGCAATGCTAACCAGCATGCTGTACTGCATTTTGAATAATTAGATCCTCTGCATAATGCATGCATGTTGGAGAGGGTGGGATTAGAACATAGCCGTTAAATTGCAGCCTTTCAAAACATGATATCACAAATCAGATCCTATTAGAGGAATCTGAAGATTAACATATGCTGCAGGTTGGTGAAAGTCAGAAAGGAAATATATTATAAATCATTCCATGCTATGTGTAAATTGTAAAAGATGATATTTAGTATTGCTTAGGTTTCTTCCAAAGAAGAATCTTTTCCTAGCCAAGGAATAACCAGAACAAGATAAAATATCACACATATACAGGCAGAATCTAGAAATTCAATGAGATACACATTGTGGTTTGTTTTCAAATGAAATTGTAGTTCATCTGATATACAGTCCATATACTACAGATCCGTACTTCAAAGCCATTTCATTCCCACTCTTGGGGAGGTTTAAATCTTGGGTTTGGATTTCAACTATTATAGAGATAAGAGCCCACTGTTTAATATAGATCTGAAGCCAAAACCCTGTAAAATTAAGGAGGCTCCAGATCTGGGGGTTTGGTTACATCGAATATAGTCATATAAAAAAAAATCTGACCTGATTTATACCCAGTGCACCCAGATTGAGTTCAAAATTAAGGACAAAATTTGTCCCACAGAAAAGAGTTGTGCAAACACTGAAATCATTGCAGTTCTCCAGATGTATTAGTTTATCCATCGGTACTACGTCTATCACTCCAGTATTGAATGACAGAGGTTCTGATTCAGTAGAGAAAGTAGGACTACACACGTTTAAAGATATGCATGTGCTTAATAGACTGGGCAAAAAAATTTAGACAAAATATTTTTCAACAAAAACGCACATGCAGGTGAACGAACATTTTGCAAATTTGTGTTGAATTTGCCAAATTGTTTCAATCAAAACAACAAAACAACAATTCACAGTGACATTTTTAAATGAAATGTTTTGATTGGAAATGGCTTTTCATTTCCAGTTTTACTTTGATTCTACTATTTAAAAAAAAAAATTAAACCTCAAAAATTAAACAAAACATTTTGTTTGACCAAAATGGATTCCTCCCGCCCCCATTTTTCAGTTCAGCCAGCAAACAAAACACACACACATATATCAGTTATTCCCACAGATCTCATGCTTAAGTTCTTTGCTGGATCGGAGCTAGAGGGAGGAACCAATTTCTAAGGCCACTTCTGTATTCTGAGCTATGGGCGCGATTCCCCTGCTTGTGTACACATACTTGCACTAGCTGTCATAAAGTACAAACCTGCCTGAAGTTGGGGGCTATGTATTCGTCCCAGCTCAGCTATGCCTCTGCTGCTGCTACTCATGGCT
Source organism: Terrapene triunguis (assembly GCF_002925995.2). NCBI lineage: Eukaryota > Metazoa > Chordata > Testudines > Emydidae > Terrapene > Terrapene triunguis. The sequence continues at coordinate 13,469,817 of NW_020664481.1, forward strand.
ACAGTGCTATTGATTCTCACGCTAGCTTGATGAGAGCTAGCGTGAGTATCCACACACGAGCAGGGGAAATCACACCTCTAGCTTGTAGTATAGATGTAACCCAAGTGTCAGACTATGGGTTCTGTGTATCTCTTTTAAAGGTAAGAATGAAATATTTGAATGGCAGAAGAAAGTAAGAATAGCGAGAGTGAAAGGGGAAAGGGAAATAATTTAAGAGGAGAGAAGAGGAAGAATGGAAAAAAATGGAGTGATATGTACTATAAATCTTTAGATTGGCACTTCTCTGGCCTGGATTCATTGCTGGCATTGCTGGAGGTGCAGTTGGAATGTCCAACATAATTTCTGTTCAGTACATAGAATGGGTTGCCATATCTCATCATACACATATAGTTTGCTATATCTCACAAAAGCAACTTGTTACAGTGTTATTTCCAGCAGGGAATTCATTCATTGTTCATCTGGTTTGCCAGATGTTAGGCTGAGGGTTTATTTTTGCTGCTAAAGGAGCTCTGAATAATCATTTCCATCCACGATGACCATTATGGTTTACTGCATTTTATCGATAGACAATATATCACATCACACAGTTTGTCAGCGCATGGGCCGACCCTTTAAGGGAACTGGGCTCAGCCCCACCTGTGCCTACTTATCTGCCTCCCAGGGGATGGGTTTGCTTAGGGGAACTGGTATCAAATGATAATGAACACCTCTATACAATTAGAGTAGCTTGTACTCAGTAGGAATATGGAGCTGCTAGAGGCATGAGGTGACTGGAAAGCCAACAGAAGGGAGTGGGGAAGGGTGTGGGTGCTAAGAAGAGTCAGAAAAGAGAAGAATGGTCATGAGAATTGACCAGCCTGGGGAAACTGAGGGAGGTACATGACCAAAAGTCAGGGAAGGGACAGTCATCTTGTCACAGAACTGTTTAGAGGATTAGGTTTTGCACAGGCATAAAGGTGTCCAAGCCAGGGCTGGCTCTAACTTTTTTGCTGCCCCAAGCAAAAAAAAAGAGCGCCGCCCTCCATAGCGCTGCCATAACACACACCCTCAGCACCGCGACGCCACCCCCCGCGGAGCGCTGCGCCGCCCAATCCCCCTCCCCACGGACCGCCACACCCGCCCCCCCCGCCACACAACCCACCCCCCGGGCCGCGCTGCCGAACCCCCACCCCCCCGCGGAGCGCCCCGCCGTGCCGCCACCCACCCCCCTGCGGAGCGCCGCTGCCGAATCCCCACCCCCAGCGCCCCCCACGCGCCCAGCCGCTGAAACAAAAACAACCCACCCCACCCCCAGCGCCACCCGACCGAACTCCCCCCCAAAAAACCCTGAGGCCCCCCGCCACCCCAAATTGGCCGCCCCTTACCAGGTGCCGCCCCAAGCACGTGCTTGGTCGGCTGGTGCCTGGAGCCGGCCCTGGTCCAAGCATGTTCACAAACGGCAACCACTTCAGCCACTTGCAATGCTATTTAATAAGTCTTCATTGCAATAGCATGCATGTCCCATTATGAATAGCCCAAAAAGAACTGAAGGAATCGGGGGAGGCTCCATTCTAAAGCTAGATCATTCAGTCAAAACTCCCATGAGTTCCAAGATCAATGGAAGTTTTGTTCAAGTAAGGAGAGTAGGAATAGGCCTATCAGTCATCAGCATGTCTTTGAACATATTTATGAACCGAATGTGTTTGATATCATGAACTTGTGAATAGTTTCTTATAAAAGATGCATCTGGTGAAACTGATCTGTTATGACAGATCAATTTCTTTCTTTCTTAAACACACACACACACACACACACCCCTATGACATGCCGCTCACACCACCCACAGGGAAGATTCTCCTGGATCACTTTGCTACAAAGTGATGGCTTGCAGCCAAAGATGCTAGATGGCTTGCAGCCAAAGATGAGCTAGTGCCATATCTTCACAGCGTTCTTCTTTTCATGGATTTAAACCACCCAGAACAGACTGTGGCTGCATATGTACAGACATGGCAGTATTCAGAGGAGTAGAATCTGGGACTTTCAGCACCAAACATACAGGACTATCATTACAGCTAAAGGAGCTTTGAGTGAATAGCAGGCTATGATAAGCCATTCACCTGAGAGGCCCGATCTGGTAGAGGTGCTCAGAGGGCGCCTATCGAATTGGGCCACCCCTTCTCTGTGACTCAGATGGCTGAATGCCTGTCTTCCCTTGGTTTGTGAATCCTTCTGGGGCGTAGGCCGGAGATAGGCACCTAGACGGAAGCAGTAGAGTAGATGCCCAGAGGCACAAATGTACACTTCTAGGGCAGTGCTCTTCACTATTTTTGAAGTGGGAAGCCACTTTGGCAAGAAACCTTCAATGTGAGAGCCACATCAACCTGACACAGATGGTTGAACACTCTGAGTTCTTTGTTGGTTGATATGGTAATATTACCGTTAGTGGTAATATTGCTTGGGTGCAGGAGGGGGTATGGGGGGCTGGCTCTGGGAGGGGGCTTAGGGCTGGGGCAGGGGCTTGGGGTGCAGGAGGAGGTATGGAGGGCTGGCTCCGGGTTGGTTGGTGGAAGAGCTATTCAGAACCTGCCCACTGAAGGGAATGGCACTTACTTTGGGGCGTCCCCAGCCCCACACCTCTCCTGAAAGGGGCCAATGTGCCCTTCCAGCCCCTCTCTACAGGGACCATTCCCGCAACTCCCATTGGCCACAGTTCCCCATTCCCAGCCAATGGGAGCTGCAGGGGTGGTGCTTGCAGGCAGGAGCAGCGCGCGGAGACCTCCGTTGCCCACTTTACCCCCCTAGGGCCGTGGGAGTGAGCTGGTCACTTCCAGAAGCGGCGTGGGACTGGGGCAGGCAGGGAGCCTGCCTTAGCTGCAGCCCCACTGCCGCCAGAGAGCGCGATCGACAGGGAGCCGAATTTGGGGTCCATGGGAATCGCCACTGGCTCGCAGGCCTTGTAGTGAAGAACACTGTTCTAGGGAGTTTTATTCTGAAAAACGTAGGTACAGAGTCTGTTTATGCACCTACCTGGTTCAGCAGGAGTTTTGTGCATCTCAGTAGTGCTGAAACTGGGATTTAGGAGGCTAAAACAGGGACGCGGGCACCTAACTCCTTTTGTTCACTCAAGCCAAAGTTACTTAGGCTCCTAAGTCCCATTTTCAAAAGTGACAGTCTTTCATTTCCCTACCTCACATGCGTGTTGTGAGGATAACTACAATACCCACCTGCTGAAGTGAAAAAACAGATTGACAGAGCCAGAAGAGTACCCAGAAGTCACCTACTACAGGACAGGCCCATCAAAGAAAATAACAGAACACCACTAGCCGTCACCTTCAGCCCCCAACTAAAACCTCTCCAGCGCATCATCAAAGATCTACAACCTATCCTGAAAGATGATCCCTCACTCTCACAGATCTTGGGAGACAGACCTGTCCTCGCTTACAGACAGCCCCCCAACCTGAAGCAAATATTCACCAGCAACCACACACCACAGAACAAAAACACTAACCCAGGAACCTATCCTTGCAACAAAGCCCGATGCCAACTCTGTCCACATATCTATTCAAGTGACACCATCATAGGACCTAATCACATCAGCCACGCCATCAGGGGCTCATTCACCTGCACATCTACCAATGTGATATATGCCATCATGTGCCAGCAATGCTCCTCTACCATGTACATTGGCCAAACCGGACAGTCTCTACGCAAAAGAATAAATGGACACAAATCTGACATCAGGAATCATAACATTCAAAAACCAATAGGAGAACACTTCAACCTCTCTGGTTACTCAGTAACAGACTTAAAGGTGGCAATTTTGCAACAGAAAAGCTTCAAAAACAGACTCCAGCAAGAAACTGCTGAACTTGAATTAATATGCAAACTAGATACTATTAATTTGGGCTTGAATAGAGACTGGGAGTGACTGGGTCATTACACAAATTGAATCTATTTCCCCATGTTAAATATCCTCACACCTTTTTGTCAACTGTCTGAAATGGGCCATCTTGATTATCACTACAAAAGTATTTTTTCTCCTGCTGATAATAGCTCATCTTAATTAATTAGCCTCTTAGAGTTGGTATGGCAACTTCCACCTTTTCATGTTCTCTGTATGTATGTGTGTGTATATAACATATCTCCTTACTATATGTTCCATTCTATGCATCTGATGAAGTGGGCTGTAGCCCATGAAAGTTTATGCTCAAATAAATTTGTTAGTCTCTAAGGTGCCACAAGTACTCCTTTTTACATTTAAGACTGTGAGGTTCTCAGATACTGTGCTAATGAGGGTCCTACAAGTACTTGAGAGAGACAGACCATAAGAATGGCTGGGCGCTAAGCAGCTAATTCTTTCAAAATCTGTCTCCAATGGGCAGAACAATTCTTCTGTCGACCTAGCACTGTCTACACCGAAGGTTAGGTCAGTATAACCATGTCTCTTGGAATGTGGATTTTTCACATCCCTGAAAGACGCAGTTATACGGATGTAAATTTCTAGTGATGATCAGGCCAAAACCCTACTATGAGCTTATGTAAAAAAGATACCGTGAACTAGATTTTTAGTACTTAGCACTGGCTCTCAGGGAGTTGGAGTACCTACGCTGATGGGAGAAACCCTCCTGTCTACACTGAAGTGTCTACACTGATAGTGTCTACATCAGGGGTGGACAAACTTTTTGGCCCGAGGGCCACATCTGGGTGGGGAAATTGCATGCAGGGCCATGAATATAGGCCTGGGTCAGGGGTTGGAGTGTGGGAGGGAGTGCCGGGTGTGTGGGGGGGTGCAATGTGCAGGAAGGGGCTTAGGGCAAGGGGTTGGGGCAGAGGAGGGGTGCAGGGTGTACGAGGGGGTTCAGGGAACGGGTTGGGATGCAGGAGGGGGTACAGAGTATGGGGGGCTCAGGGGGGGGGGGGGGGAGTAGGGAGGGGGGTTCAGGGCAGGGAGTTGGGGTGCAGGAGGGGTTTGGGGTCCAGGCTCCAGCCCAGCCCTGCTTACCTGGAGTGTCTCCGGGGTGGTAGTGGTGCACACAGGGGCCAGGGCAGGCTCCCTGCCTGCCTGGCCTGGCCCTGCGCTGCTCCCGGAAGCGGCCTTAACCACGTCCCTACAGCCCCTGTGGGAGGGGGAGCAGAGGGCTCCGTGTGCTGCCCTCACCTGCGGGTACCTCTTTCGAAGCTCCCATTGGCCATGGTTCCCCATTCCCGGCCAATGGGAGCTGTGGGGGGTGGGGCCTGCAGACGAGGGCATCGCACGGAGACCTCTGCTCCCCCTCCCCCAGGGGCTGCAGGGATGTAGCGCCGGCTGTTTCTGGGACCGGCCTGGGGCCCCCGGCACCACAGGGGTGGCAATCCTGTAGGCCAAATTCCCTGCCCTGAGGGCAGTATCCGGCCCACGGGCCGTAGTTTGCCCACCCCTGGTCTACACTCAAGTGCTACAGCTGTGCTGTAGCATATTAAGCGTAGACATAGCCTTAGTGGAGGCTAATATTTCTTCCTTTAAAATGCTTCTCTCAGCTAACAGTGGCTTGGGAATGACTCAAGTCTATACCTCCACTTCAGACACATTCTGAAACTAACTGTAGCAAAGCAGACAGCTCAAAATCAGGCCATATTAGTAATAATAAAAACCCTAATGGACACCAGACTGTCGGGCAGTTAACATTCTAGTCATAGCTAAAAGAACAAAATGCAAACTTTGGAGACACGGACACAAAAAAAGCAACTAGCAGCAATTTTGAAGAGAATTTGATGTGATTGTAAGAAAATCAGCTGGTTCTATCTGGGCTGCTGTAAATAGACTCTTCAGTGACTCCCTGCACAGCAGAAATGTAACAGTATGAAAGATGAAGCACATAAATCAGCAATCAACTCTTCCCCCGCCCAACACATTAATAAAAGCTAAAATGAAATGAAGGACAAAAATGGCAAACTTCCACTGATTTGAGGCCTTGTTAAATTGCACTGCACTGTTCCATATTTATAACGCAGACAGTTTTGATGCTTCAGTGTTCAATGGAATTTTGCAGAATGAAGTAATTATGAGGACCTGACCTGCTTTTCAAGGGGCTATTAATGCAACGGTTTCCTACAATGACAAAAGGTTTATTTTGATTCCAGGAAACAGTACAAATGGATCCCACATACTTGTTCTTCACTCAGGTGAACAGATACTGTCACAATGTGTCTGAAACGTAAAACTAACTCCTTACCTCGTTTAATAAAGTACATCTGTCTCTGTAGAGTGTGGAAAATATGCCCTCCTATTGAAGTAGGGAAAACTGCAGAAGGACTGATGGCCTCAATAAAAACTGAAGAATGGCGGTTGCAAATTGATATATACATACAGTATACATCTTCCTATATTTCAACTACAGGAACTTACTAAATACTGACCATCAAAGGACATCAGACAAAGTTACATCAGTAGGATCCAAGAGGGTGCAATCAAGAAAGGCAAGACATGTTAGTTTGATCTCTTGATTGGTTCATGAAAATCAACAGCACACAGCTGGAAAATTAAATAGAAGTGATTTTAGAATCTACAAATCCTATAGCCAGGAACATTCCACTACTTATCTTCAGAGACAGAAATACATACCTTAGCATTTTCTCATCATGTTATTCAGCGATGTACTGATTAATTCATTATTCTAAGAAAAGTGGTTCCATTTACCAGTTTGTTGATAGTTTTAAATGCTGTTCTCCACTACCATATATGCTCAGTGTCATATATTGGCCAGCTGTCCATTTGAGATTGCCCTGTTCTGTCAAGAGGTTCCAATTTTGCTAGAGATGGTACAGGTTTCTGGCTGGAAATTTGAACACAAGAGAAAATAATCTTTAATTCCATGTGTAGGTATAGCCTATCTATATGGTCGTCATCTTCTGGTAAAGCATGTATCAAGGAGTGGGGATCTGGATTCTGTTGCCATCTCTGCCACAGCCTTGAAAGTCACTTAACCACTGTCTGCCTCAGTTTCCTTATCTGTATAATGGGGTTAATATGCATATAACTCTGCAGAGCTCTATAAGCTACACTCATTAATGTTTGCAATGTGCTCGCAGATCCTCAGATGGAAGGTGCCTTACATATTCAAAAAATCTCATCTGAACAAAACCTTTTTGTTGTAGAACATTTTCCAACCAGCTTTGCTATTTATATTTAATCTCCATTCAACATATGAAGACAACCTCACAAAATAGGGATGAGCTTACTCAAGATACATTAGGGCTGGAGAGAGCACCAGTCCTCTCTTTGGTGAAGACTGAGCGATTGGGTTCTCTGACAATTGGGGTGGGATGGAGTCCTTCTCCTGGACTTGTGGGCAAGAAGAGCTGGCTCTGTCTTCTGATTGCCATACTCTCAAAAACTGCAGCGGTGCAGGGAAGTACATTTGACCTGGTCTTTTACTTAGGCACGGTTACCTATAATAGGGGGTAAGGTAGAATTTGGGAAAGTAGGATTCCAAAACAGACTTTCTGTGGGACCTCGCACAAGTCATTTAGTCCCAGATCTTCAAAGGTACTTAAGGTGCATAATGTCCATTGAGTTAGGAAGTTAAATACCTTTGAGGATTTGTCCCTCAGTCTCTCTGAGACTCAATTTCTCATCTGTAAAATAGGGGTAATAGCACTTCCCTACCGCACAAAGCTGTCATGAGGACGAGTACATTAAAAAAAGATTGTGAGGCACTCAGCTCCTATGGTACTGGGGACATAGGTACCTAAGATATTCATTTAAACAATGTTATGTGCCACGTGGTTCACATTTATCTCACCTTTACCCTAGTGGGAGTCTGGCTCTTGTGACGTTAACATAGCTCCCAGTTCCAGCTGATGATTCCTTTTTTTGAAGGCAGCAGGAGTTTTATAAATGAGATGTTCCCTTCCCACAAAGAGCCAAAACAAGCCGAGTCTGAACACTTTGCAATGTCAAAAAGTGTGTGTTCTGACTCACTAATCAGTGAGAGAGCTCAAACCCCAGTTTGTCAGGGAAAGCCAGTGCAATTATCTGTTTGAGTAACTCTAGCTTCTTTGACCCAGGCTTTTCACAGAGGAAAAAACAGAACACTTTAAAAATCAAATAATAAACCACCAGATCTGGAATGAGAGAGAAGTGGTTTGTCCCATCATGTTGTCTTTACTGGGCTGTTCTGAAAGCGTTTTGTACTGTATAGCTGAGATCCTAGGTTTGTAGTGATTTTGGAGCTCATCAGCATATTGACTTGATCACAAGCCACTTAAAAGAATAAAAGGCAAAATGAAGGGAAATTAATTGTCAGGTGATATCTCCTCTTTGACTGCAGTTTAAAATGAAGCTAAAGGATCCCTTCCCAATAATGGGAGTCTTTCTATCAATTTCATTGTTGAGAAGTCACAGTTTCAGAAGCTTGAAATGGAGCATGGCTATCTGCCTCACCTGGCTCGAAGGGACAACAATGGGTCTGATGTTTCCCATGTACTGCCATACTAAAATACTATGGATTTCCACCCCCAGTGTTGCCTCCTATTTCCTCTGTCATGATGTGTGTGGTTTTTCCCATCCACTGGAGCAGCAGCCAAGTTTACCCTCTTCCCCCATGTCCAATCCTAGAGCCATCTGTGCACTGGGATAAGTACCTGGCATGGCTTCAAGAAACCAGATAGTTGATTTAAATTGCAGCTGCTTGGAAAAGCCCTACAGGGGCAATACAGCAGCCCAGGGTGCTGGGGTGGTGAGGGAACAGATATAGTGATGCAGCTACAGTAGATCTATCACCACATGGCTTCTTTGGGCATGAGGCTACTGCAATAGTGACCATGGAAGAGCTCTGCTGCCATCCTATAGTCTGAGGTGCATTCCTTCCCTAGCACTGCTAAGATTCCCACAACCCAGGAACTTTCCTTGTTTGGGTTCAGGCTTAGGCCCTTAATTATGTGCAGCTATCCCAGATGTTTTTTTCAAATTATTTACCTCTCGCTTTACTGACCAGCCCATTTTTGCCTCATTTCTTTTTCTAAGATGTGCAGTGTCTTGTGAGATATCACCCTTTGGAACAGAACTGGTATCCCACCCGTAGAATGGAAATCAGTAGAGTGGGAAGCGGTTAGAAGTCTAGCTCCCACTGGCAATAAGAGCTTGTATTTGGAAGGCTGTGCTGATGACCACTCTTTGTAAAGTAGGCCAAAGTCATCTGCATCTTCAAAGTTCTGCCTTGGGCATTATAGCATTTCTGTTTTGTATGCATGGTTCATGGTGCAGAAACAGTTCTAGGCAACTAAATCTATAGCCCAGTGAGCACTAGCTTTTCAAAAGCAGGAGGAGTACTGTTAACATTTCATGTGTAATGACATAGACTCAAATTACCTGATAAAACTGAGAAAGTCAGTGTTATTTTGCTGATTCCCTACTCACGTAGGAGCAAATTACCAAGTCTGGGAACATGACCAAATAGCATGTAAATAATTGTGATTGGAACTAATTATTATTAGCAATTAGTAGTTTGAAGCATTTAAAAAAGCCTCAGATTTTCAAAGGCATAAACAACAGTTATGTGCTTAGCTCCCATTCATGCCTTTGAATCATAGGGCCTGATTCTGAGTGGTCCTGCTTGGAGTTCCAGGTGCTCAGCACCTGTCAGGATTATGCTCCTGTTGCAGGGTGTATTTTAAGCTTCCTTGGTTAGTATCCCAGATATATGTATAACTAGGTCCATGCAACAGAAAAGAAACGAATTCCTCGCTTTATTAAGAGGCCAGGGGAGCGGCTGTGCAGTTTCAGGCCGTGAACCCGATTGTGCTCTAAATGAGGAAGCACTTCAGCAGACAGCACTGAGAGAAGAAAAGGAAACACAAAAGCAAACAGAGAGCTTAAAAATCTAGTAAGATAATTAAACTCTAATTAAATGCTAGGTTCTCACTTCAAGCAATGGATTATGCAATTTAAGCAATTTTCCACAAGGATTTGACAGTCACGTGTTGCAAAGGAAAAGCCACTTTGGATTGATTTTGTTTCACTCTGTAAACAAGTAAATTGAATAATCCATTGGAGAAACAGATGTTATAAATAACTGACCCCCAAATAAAGCTAAATGAAATTTATTTTATATATTGCTGCTCTAGCTGAGCCCCCGTTTCAATCAATCCTTATCATCGAACTGCAAAAGGTTGGCAGAGATCTGCCGCCCCAGAACTTCATTCTCAGAAATATTTGTTGCTTGGCTGTCTTATCTGGAGAAAAGAAATATATGAAACTAGAGACATAGGATGGTTTTTCGGGAAGAAAAGGACTTGCCACTGTTACAATTAAACATCTCGCTCTTGCTGCAGATTTTTTTGACATCCTTTAGACGGGTTGCCAAGAAGCGCCTTTGTATAGATTATAAGCGTGTCGGGGGGAAAAGTGTTAACACTAAAAGAAAATGGATTTTTTTTTTAAATGTGCAGTTAGCACACAGGAAAGGAATTGGCTTGACAGTCCTTCAGACTGAAATCCTGCTGGGTCTTCTGAACATTCACTGTCTGGATAGTAGCAGCCACCTCATCTGAACCATCAATAGGCACCATCCCTAGTCTGGAGGGACCACCTCTACAGTGAGAGCATAGTACAGTATCCATGCGAATTTATTCATTGCCAACTAAGGAGCAATTTTGGTAGTGGATTTATGTAATAACATTGAAAAATAGACTGAGACTCTTCCTGAGAGCGGTGCAGCCTTGCCTGGAAATAGTGTGCCTTATTGAATGGGGTGCTGGACTGGGATCCAAAGGATTCTGTCCCCATTTCTGCCACTGCCCTGCTGTGTGGCCTTGCAGTAAGGTCACTCCACCTCCCTGTGCCTCAGTTTCCCTATCTGTAAGATGGGGATAGTGGTACTTCCCTCCTTTGTAAGAGGATTTGAGATCTATGGGTGAAAAATGCAGCATAAAAAGCTATGTATTAATATTATTACACCAATTTCATTTAGTCCGCTGAACATCAATCAGATGTTGACAGCTATCAGTACACAGCCAGGTTCCAATGAGTTTCAGACAGCCGGAGGGGTGGGCAGATGTACTTTCAGAGAACTTAAAGCCTGAAGTTATGGGTAGATCATCTAATGATTGATTTTATAAACTTCTTAATCACTGTTGTATCTAGATTCTAGTACCACATTAAGGGTTGCATGCAGGGGTTCAAGACACTACCAGTCCCATGACACAATTCATAGGGTAGGTATTTGTCCCAGTTTTTATGGCAAAATACCACATCCTTCCACGGCTAAGGTCAAGTCTCTTTTGTTGGCTGCCGCTCTGCACCCCAGAAGTCTGTATTTCAGGGTGAGGCGATCCCTGTCGTTATGATGGCCCTGACTCTTCATTCTGCTGGATCTACACTTGGCATAGGAGCAGGACAGGGTTATCAGAGGCAGCTTTGCAGAGCCCCAATACTGAGACCACCCTCCCAGAGCTACTTTTATTTGCCCTGGGCCACCTGTAGTCTCAAGATATTCCACCAGCAGAGTATAACTAGAGCACAGCAATGCTTTGGCCACATCCACTTTGCTGGTAGCTGCAAGATAGCTGGCATGATGGCTCAAACCACCCTATGTTAGGTTTATTCTTTAGAGGCCAGATTCATCGCCTTTAAGGGCCCTTTTATACCTCCGGAGGGTCACAGTAAGTCTATTAACGTAGCAACTATTGGACAGATTTTCTGTTAACACTAGGAAATACTTTGGGATAAAGGATACTGTATGCATGCAGGGTTTTAAGGTTCAGTGGGAGTTCTGTGTCTGGAACAAAAACATGATTTGGCCTCTTATTTAAAGTGCATGAGAGTGCATGAGGTGTACTCGGTCCTTATTCTGTGCCAGGGACTCCAAGGGAAAAAGGACCATGGACACTTTTTTGACATACCCTAGCAAAGTTCTCTCACTGCAGCACGTCACTCCAAGGGGGGATGCTTCTGTATGAGGAAGAGAGCCATAAATCTACTCGTAGTACCCTTGGCATCAAGACACTAGAAAATAACATTATTAATACTAAATGTAGATGGCATTTTATCTAACTAAATTATAACTAAAAATAGAGCTCATGCATCATTAATGCCATAAGGCTTTCATCAGAGTCATTACATGTTTATGGAAAAATGAGGTGTTTATGCAGATATTAGCTCACGTTTTATAGATAATATATTTTACAGAGGACATGTCTTCATCACAAAGGGTTATGTAAATCATTGTGGTTTGCATAAGTTTTATCTCACTATGTAAAATGAAAAACTCTTTGTTCAGTGAAAGAGATAAATTTTCTTAACAAGTGAATTTCTTAGTATAACAACTCATTGACCTCCTCTACAATGCCTTTTATCCAAGGATCAAAACACTTTATAGGCACTATTAAAGCCTATAACTTCCCCACTCCTGATGAATATAAAGGACATAGATAGTGCATCCAGCCCTGGGTGGAGTATGGAAGCCTTTTAACAGATCACAGCACAACACAAAAGTTTAGGATAGGAAGGGAAGAAAAGCATATGCAGTAGAACTTTGACAGGAAAGTCAGGTAATTACTTAAGTAAAATGTGGCCAGAATGCAATTCCACTCTTACAGAAAGTACCATGGGATCTATACTTAGCACACGTAATAAGTGTCTCTGTTTTACATCTAATCTGAAAGGCAACATGTCCACTAGCACAGCCTTCCTTAGATATGTATGTGGCCCTCCTTACTGTAGCGTCTGTGCACCTCACAGTTGTTAACAGGTCTTTATCTTCACAACACCTATGTGAGGTAGGGAAGTGCTAACCCCCTTTAAAAGAGGAGGAAACAAGTTTAACTGACTTACCCAAAATTATACAGGAAGTCTGTGGCTGATCTGAGAATTTAATCCAGGTTATCTACTGGACTATCCTTACTCTAACACCCTGCTGGAGCATTGCTTCAGAGGTAGAGGGAGAAAGGAAACCTACTGAATACCACTCCCATTTACTTCAGCACCTTTCTGGGACGTCTCCTGTCCAAGGGCAGTCATTCACCTGACCTTGTTTAGCATGAGAAATCTGACTGAAATCAAGCAGCAACAATGCTCAACCCGTGGGCTGCAAGCTCTAAGGGCACGATGAGTCTCTTCCCATTCCATGATTTCAATGTTCAGTGGAAATGGATCTGCTCAGTTCCTGCTGTGAAGTGCTGCAGAACCCATTGCTTCCTTTGAAGTGCTGTGGATGTAGGGGAGCATCAAAGGAGACCATTTCCAAGTAGCTGACTGGGGGGGGGACGGGTATTTGTCACAGGCTTAGTCTCCCACAGCATCCTCTGGTTGGTGCTACAGGGCCCTGTACTCACCCATCTTCCAGTCCTCAGTGTCTAGGTAGTCAGCAGCACAGAGCCGGGTGTGGGAGACTCAGCCGAGTCCCCACAAGAGTCCACCCATTCCAGGGTTACCAAAGGTCCCCCCCACCCCAAAAAAAAGGTGGGCGGGGAGAAAACAAAACCTGAAGCTAGCCCACAGCAGGCCTCCCTTCTTTCCAAGGGCCTTTTGCAAGCCATGGTCCAATTCTACACCCACAGGTGAGGCACTAGGAAGAGTTCCAAAGCAATCATTCAGAATCCAGACCACCTGCCACTCAAGGAGCTCAGACAGGCAGCAGTTGCACTAGCAGTCCTTATTCTCTGCCACACGTTCCTTTGGGAGCAGAGGACTGAAAGTCTGTTCCCTCCCTGGCCTGCTGCTAACTGAGTAGGGTTTCCCCTCTTTTAAGCCTTTCTTCCAGGCCTGGAATGCCTTGCAGGTATAATAGGGTGAGCCCATAACAGTTCCTTAACCATCACCTGGCAGGTGCAGGATTTGTACACTCCACCACAAGGGATCACAATGATTGAGAGCCCTTAGTATCCAGAATGTTTTAGTATCTAAGTAGTCTGCAGCATGTCTTGTCAATAGTGCTAAGGTTGCAATACACGTGGGCCAGAGGAGATATGTGGGACCTGCCACAGGGCTGGATCTTGCACCTTTGAAGTCAGTGGGAGCAATGACATTGATGTCCGTAGACACATAATCAAGCCTTTAATAGTTGCATTGCAACTGAAGAATTTTTGTACATGTCTGCAAGAGGCACAAATTTGAATCTTCATCTCTACCTCTTATCTCAGCATCAGAGGAAAGAAATGCCCTCAAAGACAGCAAGTTCTGTTTCAGTGGAGCTGGGGAAGACTCCAGCAGTGAGTCAATAGATTCTCTTTTGCCAGCTGGAGCATTATCTGTGATTAAGGAGGAAGTCTGGACTGTATGTGAAGGAAAATCAGGATGGTGATAGGGACCAGGAATGGGTTAATTGGGGAGGGGAGAAGAAATGCCTCCTTCAAGCAAGCCAGGGAGCCTCACACTGTGTTACAATAGCCACCTGGGAGAACCATGCTGCAGCTGTGTGCAGTTAGACAGTCCTCCAGCTAGATGGGAAGGAGCTGAAATGCAGACAGACAGGGCCAGTGTTCATTTACATGCTTTGATTTTCATAAATGTTGCAAGCAGCAGGAGAAATGTGTATAATTTAGGCTCTTCCCCAATTACACCAACCCTCCCTTTTTCATGTTGTGAATCCCCCCTCAGTGACAGAGAGAGAGAGAGAGAGATGCCAAGCTGCTTGCTGCTATTTCACAGACAGAACAATCCCCCATTCTGTGTGATTCAAGAAGAGTCAGCAGCACACCTTGGTTTAAATCCTACTCCATCCTGATCACCATCTGTGTAAGTGGTGGACGTACAGCACACCGGCACTAATTTTGAATCCAGAGTTTTCATTTCTGCAAAGGGGAATTGTAGGTCTCCAATCCATTTACACTTTTATTGTGTTTCTCTATAAGGTTTCACTGCAGAGATTTCTTTTAGAATAAACCAAATGTTTCACTTTGTTGCTATTGCTATGCAAGCAACATGAAAGATAAAGAGTAGAGGCCTGATATGGCAGAAATGGTGGAAGGTGTCGTAAGATAGATAAAGAAGAAAAAGCATAGGATAGTTTTACTTTATTAGCTATAAACCCCAGTTTAGCCAGAGAGCAAAGAATAGGGCAGATACTGTTAAAGTAAATCAAGTTGTTCGCTTTTTCTATCACATGGAAACAGTGACACTTAGTGGCGAAGGAGAGTGACACAAATCAACCCCACTCTTTAACAGGGAATTCTCCCAGTTTGATTTCTGGGAAGTGCAAACCAGTTGGGATAAAATAAGAACTGAGCCAACATTTCAGACAAAATGGGAACTGACCTGTTCACAGTTATTTCTCCCTCAATTGTCTTTCATCTGTGTACCTGCAGGCCCACTCATTGACACAAGTCCTGCCTAATGTCAGCAGTGGAAGAGAGACCATCTAGGAGGTTTCTGAAGTAAAACTTGTTGATACATCCTTCTTCCAGTCTCATCAGACTCTGTTCCCATGCAAGTGTCAGCCTTGTTTTTAGCGCTGAAGAGGGTTAGCGAGTTTGGATAACCATTTGAATGCTTCCCTGCGGTGAAACCTTTAAAGATCCACCTCAACACCATCATGTGATAAAAGACCTGTCTGAACAATCCATTACGCTCACTAGCCTGGTGCATTTACATTGACCTTAACGAGTTTACGTCAACCTAGTGTCATCTGGTGTATAAGAGTCTTCTCAGTTGTAAACATTTTCTGCTCTATCACTGAGCTTCCTTCCAGAATGAAATAAAATGAGGTAGAAAAACATGTTTGTAACATTTTATTATTAATATGTGTAGCATTTCGGGGCCTCTCTCAGGGATCGGGTCCACAATATGCTAGGGGCTATACAGTACATACATATAACAAACAGTCCCTGCCTACAGGGATAATTCTAAGGCAAGTATGTAAATCTTCTCAGCTCATTGTTGGCTCTAAATAAGTCCTCTACTAGTAGTTTCTTTTAAACCATATGGATTAGAATTCCTCAGCGGGCAAGTCGGACTGGAAGCGGCGTGGGCCGAGGGATGTACTGGCCGCCGCTTCCCACAGCTCCCATTGGCCTGGAGCAGCGAACCGCGGCCAGTGGGAGCCGCGATCGGCCGAACCTGCAGACGCGGCAGGTAAACAAACCACCCCGGCCCGCCAGGGGCTTTCCCTGCACAAGCGGCGGAACAAGTTTGAGAACCACTGAATTAGACAATTCTTCCTCTCAAGATTTCATTGGGCAAAATGCACCAATGCACACTAGGGAAGCTTTGATGTGTCCACATGGACAGTTAGTTTTTGACACACCGATGCACCCTTGAATTTACACCCCAGTTATGTCCCATTAGTCCACCATGCAGACATGCCCTAAGTACTTCAAAATATGGCCGAATGTTACCAAGAAACGCAATGAATTTTTCCTATCAAGTATACTTGCTGGCATTTGGAAATTAAATGGGGAAGTGTAACATAATCAAGATAACCTATGTTAGAACTCTAATTAGAGCCATTTGTTTGGAAGCAGTTTTTCTTTAACTATTATGTGTTTGGTGGTAATGATACAATATTCTGTAAAAACAAGAAAATGTTTCATTAGTGTTCATGGCAACGGAAGATCAATCTGTACTTGTGAAAGTTAATGAATACACAGAAATATCATATTGTGACCTGTGATCTCAGTGCCTGAAGCAGTAGCATTATTATGCACTCTTCAGCATAGCAACAGGGCTCAGACACAACCATTTTGGTATTCAGATTATTTGTGTGATTATTTAGTTAATGGTAACAAAACCGGACGTTGCAAACTTGAAGAGCTACTCATTTTCTTAAATATGAACTAAAGCTGTTCACACCCCCTACACAAAACAAAAACAAACAAAGCCAAACAAAACAAAAACCCACCACCAAAATATTAACGCAATAGGACAAATGTGAAAAAAATATGGAGGTTTAGTTTTGATAAACATTGTAATTATTGGGGGGGGGGGGAAGATTGTGTGTTTTTGTTTTTAATTCTCTAAATACATAGCTTCCAAGGACATGTACAGCCAAAGTTTTGAATGTAAGTACAATTAGGGCTAGTCAAAATATTCTGAGTTTTGAATCTGACTTCTCTTTAACTGAAAACAATTTTTGATGAAAATTTTCAACAAGGATGGTTGTGTTTTGCAACCAGCTCTGGAGACAATGCACAAATGCCTACCCATCCACTATTATCTCTGCACACACAAATCATATTGACAAATCCTGCTGTTTGTACAATTGCTTGATTTGCACAGCCATATATTACACTGCACACAAATGTGGGTTATCATAGTTGCACCTTGGTGGCTTGATTTAAAGTGTGTGTGTGTGCGCGCGTGCACCTGCCCCTCATTTGCCTGCACGAACAATGTGGTATGTATGCACATGATTGAGAATGATGTATATTTACATATGTATCTAAAAATTATTAGTGTGCTCACAAATTAGATACATAATTCAAGGTGCAATATGTGTCTGCAGCACAACCACATACTTTCAAAATCAGGTCCATATTTCTAGTGAAAATATTTAAACCTCATTTTTCCCCTTTGAATGTGTTAAATGTAATCTAAGGGCAGGTCTTCACTACGGGGGGGGGAGGGTCGATTTAAGAGACGCAAATTCAGCTACGCGAATAGCGTAGCTGAATTCGACGTATCGGAGCCGACTTACCCCGCTGTGAGGACGGCGGCAAAATCGACCTCCGCGGCTCCCCGTCAACGGCGATTACTCCCACCTCCGCTGGTGGAGTAAGAGCATCGATTCGGGGATCGATTGTCGCGTCCTGACGAGACGCAATAATTCGATCCCCGAGAGATCGATTTCTACCCGTCGATTCAGGCGGGTAATGTAGACCTAGCCTAAGAAACACAGAAATATGCATGACTATGTAAAGAAACAGAGGACAATCAAAGCATTAGAAAGAATCATATGAAGATCTCAAAATTACATCCTTGCTTCAGCACGGCTTCCATACCCTTTGTTGTTGGTACTCAGTACAGCCTCAGGGCTGGAGCAATTGTCCCCCACTCCGAATTTACATATATAGAGAAGAAAGTCTATTCCCAGAGTCAAAAGATGAACTTCTGACATTAAAGATCACTAAATGTCTATCATTAATTTCTGGAAAGGGCAATCCTAAATGAGACAAAACAACAGAACCACATTTGGCTCTGTCTTAATACCCTGTATTCTAAAAGACAATCAGATACAGCTGAAGAGTGGTAATTTGCTTTGTATTGGCTTTACTAAATATGTTCAAGGAAAATCAAATGAAAATGGCATAGGATGCCATGACTTTACTTCCAGGGATGCAGCTAGTGATTTTTTTCCTGATGTACTGAAGATCTAATTCAAGTGAAGTCTTAAAAAATTATCCCCCACTGAGTGCTGCCAAGGTCAGTGCCAGCTTGGGTTACCTGCTGTGTTGCTGCTGGTTAAGTAGTTCAGACCTGCTCATGAGCTAGAGAGACTTGCACAGTTCAGAATACTTTCTCCTTGTGATTTTGGACTGAAGTGTAATTCGCTTGGCAATTCACTTCCTTCTCATTTCCTCTCCTCTTCC
The DNA here is from genome assembly GCF_002925995.2 of Terrapene triunguis. Taxonomy (NCBI): domain Eukaryota; kingdom Metazoa; phylum Chordata; order Testudines; family Emydidae; genus Terrapene; species Terrapene triunguis. The sequence continues at coordinate 13,488,297 of NW_020664481.1, forward strand.
AGCCCCACATTTATACTTCCCTTTCCATGTTTTGTCCCAGAAGATTATTCCTCAGTAGTGAAAATATTCCATGCTGATAAATACATGCTGATCTCTTTCAGGGTGAGGGAGAGTGAAAGGACAGAGTCCACCACTGATCTGTCAGATCTATGTGGAACTGCAGTTTGACAAATAGCACAGCGTTACCTATGTCCAATGGTGAAGGTTACACAAAGCTCCAGGCTGCCCTTTGGAGGGCATGCATATTGGCTGTCCGCTACATGTACTCATGCTGAATATGTGCTGAATTTCTAATCACCCCAAAGTTTGGAGGGAAAGCAAGCTGGGGGTGGCAGAGTTCAAATCGGAGGATCTGGGTGGTAGAACTGTCGTCGTCTCCCTGCTCATATCTAGCCCATCCACTATGCAGCAGGATTATACCTCTTGTTTGTGTGGCTGACCATTCTGTGTGGCAGGTGGAAGCAGAGAATGGGAGAGCCACAGGAGAAATAGTGCTGAGGGACCTGTTACTGCATGGATCCTACTATCCTTTTTCCCGATCCCAATGGGATCCCTAAGGGCCATGGCCCAACTATTACATTTCTAGCATTCTTCCTGGTATACATCTGCTCAGTGCTCAATCCAGTGGATTTGCTATTCTATTTCTAGACCATCTTCACTGTTGTATCAGTTAGTAAATATTTTAAAGCCCATCTGGATGAATCATACAATATCACCCAAAGATTCATCACCATTATCAACATTACATGCAAACAGACTTCTAGGCACTTTACAAGAAGACAATTAGAATTCAATTCAAAACCCACACACAAACTTCCCGCCCCCCCCCATAAAGCCATGGGCAATTTGGGTGGGCATTCTCTTTCACTCAGCTTAACTAATGACCTCTCTAGCTGATTTGTCTGGTGATGATGCAAAAGATAAATAACCCACCAAATTCATCCTGATCTGTTGTAATCATAGCTATACATTTAGCTAACCGTTTGTGACAGATTTTTGACATTAAATGTCATAAATGATACAACTGAAGAGTACAAAGTATTTGAAGGGAAAGTTACTTTTAGGTCATGTTTCCCACCCTGCAGACAGTTCCACTAAAAGGGAAAAGAATCAGACCCCACTGATTTAAGGACCCTTCACTTAAAGACCAAGGTCACAGCATTTTCTGTCTTCTTTATAATTGGACTGTTCAACCATAGGTAAAGTCTTACCATATCAATCACTGCATGAATGAAGGCTGAATAAAAGCATTTACTGAACTGTCACATTCATGATAAAACAACAGATGCTGTCAGCTTTAAAGGGAATACGTTAATGGGACAAAACCTTAAAGATAAAGACTAGTCATAGCATGCCCTTAAGATCACTTATTTATGGTCACAGTCCAGCTCAGAAATAAAAAAGAATATAATCCTTGTTTACTGTCAATTAAGCTTATCTTAGTACTGAACAGTGTATCAAACAACAGAGGTGTATTGATTTCCCCCTTCACAAGTACATGCTGCCATTCTTCCCAGCACTTTATGTCAGGCTGCTTTTCTGAAAGTCCCTATCACCCTCAGTTCTGCTAGTTTGACTTTCTAGCCGGTGGATACTAGCCACTTACATTTCTATAGCGCCTTGCATCCTGAACAATCCCAAATTTATCAAAACAATATACAAACAAGGGACCCAAGGCTGATTTTTTTTTACATGCATGTGTGGTCCTATTCGGAGTCAAGGGCAGACACCACAAAGAAATCAAGGCTTGAAATGATGTGGAGACTGAACTATCTGCCCATCCTTATCACAGGATTGAGGCACATTGCTAGGGAAAGTATGGGGAAGTCTAGACTGCATCTGACTGTGCTGTTTGATTTAAGAATACAGAACATGAGTCTCCTGGGCTATTAGTCCGTTTCCTTTGACCAGAATTAAATTTTAGAGAAAGGCCTAAAATGAACCCCCCAAAACATCCTTGAATAGGTTCAAACCTATGGTCTTGGAAAAGACTAACTTGTATTTGAAAAGTTGTTCCTTTGTCAGATGTATGACTGAACCTCCAGGGGATTTAATGTGAAATCAATGATTAGAGCTGGTCAGGAATTTTTAAATGAAACTTGTGTCAGAAAATACTGATTTCTCAAAACTGAAACTTTTCAAAGCATTGTATCATTTCAGTGAGGAAGTTTCTCATGTCTAGGATGGAATCTCAGGTCAAAATGTACATGTGCATGTCACCAATAACCCACTGGGAGGATGGAGACTCAGGTTCAAGTCCTTATCCTCTGGATTATTGGCTAGTCTGGGGTGGGGATGTCTCCTGGGGTTTTTTCCATGAAAAGCCGAGAAGTCTCCATTTTGTCCTGATGTGGAACAAATTCTCAATTTATTTTTTTGTGTGAAATGGAATTGTTTCCCAAACAGCCCTATAAATGATTCATTTCAGCCCAAATCAGCAAAATGGTAACTTGCTTATGTACCTCAAAACAATGTTAAGAAGAGTGGAATTAATATGTTCCCTTAACAGCCAACCTGTTTTATTTTTTCCTTCATATCAGCATTTTTACTTTCATTACTTCAATATTAAATCTTCTTTTATTCCCCTGCATATCTTCATTTTGTTTTATTGGCTTTCAGTTTAGAAGAAACATGACTTTGGCTTTATTTAAAAAAATACATAAACACATTTTGTGCTATTCTGTAGTTTGCTTAGCTTTTGGGGGGTGCGGGTGGGGAGAATTGTTCATTCTTCTGAGGCAACTTCCCAGAAAGTCAGTATTGAGTCTCCAATTCAGCAAAGTACTTAAGCACACGATTTATTTCAGACATATGCTTAAAATTAATGTGATTACACACTTGCTTAAAGTTAAGCATGTGCTTAAGCTGTTTTGACTCCTGAGAAAAATATGTAAATATAAAAATTAAATTCCCATGAGTGATTTAGAGGCCCAGTCATGAAGAGACATGTTGAGAAACAAAAATCAAGAGAATTACTCACCTGAGTAAACATCTGCAGAATTGTTTCCTATAATTACATGAACCATTGACAAATTTTCCAAGCGTGGTTACTGAAAGGTAGACACCTAAATAAAGTATCTAATTTTAAGGACCAAAATTTGAAAATGTTGGCCTATTTTTTGTTTTTGATTGAAATAAAAATATTATATTAATGTCCCTCCCTTTTAATATATACAATTTCCATAACTTTTCCCACTGTTTTCCTTTTACAAGTGAATACCGCCAGCAATTCCATAGGCACTAAATCTGACCGGACTATCTTTGTTAGTTCCACTACCGTAACATGTATCCTGGAAATGAACACCATACCCACTGAAGTTGTAATGACCCTTGTGAGTGTGTACATGGCTGGGACACAAAGCGCATTTATCTCCCCATTGTGCCATAAGCATTACACATAAGCTTCATTCACAATTGCAGACCTTGAATGTTCTTGAGTAGAGTGGGGAGGGGAGGTAACAGGCTATCTCCTTTCAGCAAGCTACAGAGGGGAGTGTTTGCTGCATCTCCATACGTCTTAGGAGTCGGGGCCATTCCCAAACCCTGCTTCATGAGCTTCTTTCTCTCCAGTTACCCTCTCCCTTCAGGGCTAGTCACATGAGAAACAAGCCCCTCCTTGCAGCAGCTTACCTTCCTCACAATCAAGCTGTCCCTAAAAGACTGTGAGATCACCCAGCTCCTTCACAGCTGCACTTAAACTAGACCCACACCATGTAACCCTCAGCTGGGAGGGTATCTGCTCACAGGCAATGCTGACCCTGACTCTCCTTAAAGGGCCAGCCACTTGTGACAGGTAAAAGTGATGGCATCACAGTCATATCAGACTCAGCACATAACTGACCAGGCTCCACATAAATCATTTGGCATCCTTTCTCATATAGTTATTCCAAAACCAATTTTAATTTTTTTTCTTCTTCATGTGAGCCTGCTCACATAATGCATGCATAGCAGGGGACTGATGTCTAAGGACCTGACCTACTCCAGTTTAAATCCAGAGTAACTCCCCTGAAGCGGGTGAAATTATTAAGTAAAAATTAATCAGGCCTTATTTATTAGCTCAACTCTGACTTCATTGAGCTTCCTTCTACTAATAATGTTCATAGGTCTTTGCTAATAAAAAGATCATTGTAGGCTGTCACCACAGCAAAATGGTATCTATAAACATTCCAGCCATCTCTTTCACCCACTTCTTTCCTCTGTTTCCCACTGTATTTCTTGTTGTGTCTTCAACTCCAAAACTCTTCCTTGTTTTCATAGCTTGTACGCTCTCAAAGGCAAGGACGGTGTCTTGTACAGCACCTACCATAATGCAGACTTTGGGCTTTGTGACCTTTGGGCATTATGATACTCTAATATTAAACATAATAATAAAATTGACGCCCAAGAATAAAATTGTAGATAAAGGGGAGAAAATGGGTTAAATTCTGAATATTAAAGTTTATGGCAGTATTATGGTTTATTACAAAAGACCATGCTTCCTTTTAAGTATTGTAAAAGGTAATCATTTTCCTGGAATACACGTCTAAAAGTGTTTTGTGAAAAGGTTTTCATTTCACTTTACTTGAGACAGGGACACAGGTGATAAGGACTCTAGAAAATCCACAGGCAGAAAGACAGATAATCTAAACCATTTATCAGACATTTGGACTATGGGTAAAACGGGACTCAGATCTAAACCACCCTGCTTTGGGTTTTGCAGAACCTAAATATGACCAGCACATTTCTGCAAAGCCCAAACCACCCCTTCTATCTTACCTTGATGTTGAACACACACATCCCCAAACTGGAGCCATTTATTTCAACATGTGAACTTTGTGGGAGTTGGTTGAATGGGACCAGGATCTGAACCTACCTTGGGTTTGGATTTGCAAAAACAGCACCATCTCTAGCGGCAAAGGGAAAAAGCTCTTTACAGAAGTAATAGGTTTCAGAGAGACTGCTCTGGCTTCTGGCATTGTAAGCAGGTTGATTGCTATTTCCCCAACATGTGACTTTAGTTCTTCCAGTTTAAAAAAAAAAATCACCACACTATACTTTGAGTAAAAAAAAAAAAAAAAAGAAAGGATTTTATAGATGCCACCATCTTACATTTCACTGATACATCCCGGGAAATAGTGCTAGTGCTTATTTCAAGGGAAATCTCATGTTCCTGTCAGTTTCCAAGTTCCTCAGGCATGTATGGGTTTATTGATACTAAGTGAACATTGCCTGAGGATACAGGAGTGGCTTCTCGAACCTATACATTTTAGAACTGACTCTGGCTAGAGTTCAAGCTACAAGTGCCCATCATTTGGAATAAAATAAACCAGTTTTTCACCCTTGCTCCTGCTCATTGACTTATTAGCAAATTTTATTAACTATTGTTAACAGTCTGCATCACTACACATAGCTCCCTCATGTATGAAATATCAGAACAGCCAGAATTATCCATCTATAGGTCTCCAATTCCCCATTTAATGCCCATAAACTGGCTACCCAGTTAGTGCAATATAAAACACACAAAACACAACTGTTGCATGAAAAATTCCGTCCAACTTAATTAACATTCTAATATCGTATCTGTGAATGCAGCACTTAAAGGAACACTGTTAAACACAGTAGCTAGGACACAAAATGTGACCTCTGCCACAAAATTACTTGGAGCTCATGGCATAAAGAGTGTGGAAGTTACTATTCTGTTTCTCTAAATTCATCACAAATCCTAAAGAATGGTGATTCTTTGGGAGAGATCCAAAATAACCCAGTTTCCCTCTGCTTACTCATGAGTGTCTGTTGCTTGACATTATTCTGTGAGCTGACTGCACTGCTGATACTGGCATTCACATGGAAAAGCACAACATTGGTGGGGGGAAAAGTTTTATTTTTAAACACCACAGAGTTGGAAATAAACATGGAAAAATTAAAGAAACTTTGACAGTGTCTTTTTAAAAGTCTATCAGGACTCAAGGAGACTTAGCACAGGAAAAACAGATCCAATTGCTGCTTAAAGCTGGCCATCATTTCTGAAAGTACTATGGTAAAAGATTAGTCTTAACCAATAATGTTAGCAACTAAAGGGTAAGAGTTACAACAAACAGGAACCATGAGATTGCTGGCACAGCTGACATCAACAAACACACTGCGGAAACAGACTAAGTGGTATCACAGTACCCCACATCATAAGACAAATTCATATATTTGCAACATATATCTATCATATAAAAACATTCAGGAACATTTAGGGGCTGATTTCTGTCCCCTCCAGGTGTAAAGTATTAAATAAACGTGTGATAGTTGGTTTGGCATTTTTTGAAATATCTACAGAACACATTCCTTTCTTGCCAAGGTTAAAAAAAAAAATTATTCAAGGACTTAATTCAATCCAAGCTGACTTTTTCTGTATTTCCACCTTTGTTTGCTTGCCGCCATCATTATTATCCGCTGGGCCAAACTGTCACAAGACAGAGAGAGTTTTCAAATCCTTTACAGTCTTTTATCAATGCTCTGATCTGTAAGTGGGGAAAGTGTCTGTTCGATGAAGCTTCAGGGGGCTTGAAACATCTTCAACAAATCAGATGCAAGAAAAACAAGCGTAGTTACTGTACACAGCACTTTAGTCTAGAGCTAGCTAAAGAATGAGACATGCATTAGACTCACTTTAGTTACTTAAGGGAAAGATTGTCACTGTACAATCTGCCGCACTGCCCTAGGAGCTGACCAAGAAGGGAATGTAGAGAGTCACATGTCCCTTCTGGGCTCCTTCCTTACTCCAGGGGGAAGCAATCGGCTACTGGTCTGTACATATATGTATAGGTAGAAGACTGCTTCTCCTGCCATGCTGATTCAGCTCTACTACCTGATGTGCTGTGGGAAGGAGCCAAGACTCCATCCATTGTCCACCCTCCTGTGCAGAAGGGACAAACGTGGTCCCATAGAGGCTGTTCTCCCTTTCTTGCGGTGACCCACAAAGTGTGTAGCCCATTCAGGACACACAGGGGCTCCTATATCACCTCACTCTCCTGTGTGAGTGTGTAGGACAAGCAGTCATTTTGCACTAAATTAAATAAAAATGTAAACAGGGCCAAATTGAGCTGCATGTACTCAGGCTGAATGGTGCCTGACTTCAAAGGCCATCCCAGTACGATCCATGGGACTACTCCCAAGAGATGGTCAGGAAATGAAAATTTCAACATTAGCAAATCAGTTTCCATTCTGAATCAGAACAGAAAGTCATAACAGCGAAACATTTCACAAACCAACAGCATACAAAAAGTTTTGATTCAACATTGCAAAACGAGATCAGGCCATTTTGTTTCCAAATGTCAATTCAAAATGAAAATGTTCATATATTTTGGAAAATTCCCCAAAAAATGGAAATTGATTTTTTTTTGCTTTTCAAAACTTCTTCCCCGCAGAAAATGTAGTTTCACAGCAATTTTACAAATATCAACCTTCTCCACTTCTCACTTAGTAAGATACTACTCAACGTGTGTAAGGGTATTGCAATTGGGCCCATGCTTAGGACAAAGTTTATTTTATACTGAGTGTTTCCTTTCCTCTTGGTAACTTGGTGCATTCTAAGATTTTGGTGAACTAAACTGATTACATATGTTATAGGTACTGAGTGAAAAGCAGTTCTAAATACCAAGTAACACAATAATCCTAATGGGTGTTTACTAATTGGAACACTATTCTATGTATGACTTATTTCTGGAAGTCCCAGGACTTATCCGAGAAATTAGATCCATTAGCCAGTCCGAGCTGTGGATTTTTTCAAGGATCCTTCTCTTTAGTTTATTAAATCTAAGCAATTTTTCAAGTATAAAAATAACAGTTTGTGCCAATATTGTCTCCCTATTTATCTTATGTCAAATACATTGGTGTTAAATTATTACTTTAATAGGGGGCTTTATCATAAAACACAGTAAGAAAAATCTGCTGATTGTGGGGCAATGTTGCAAATAAACGTTTTTCTCATTGTGTCAAAGGCTGTCATCAGCAGGTCAAGCCCTAATTTATGGAGCAAATTCAAACTGGCATTTAAGCAAAATATTGCTTTTACTCTTCATCCCTTTTTCAAAACATTTGCTGCTTTTATGTTGTGTCTGCGCCCTCTAGTGTTCAGATCATCTTCAAAGACAGTAGGGAAAATCTGCTTAGCTTTGTTTATGTGTTTGTGATAAATGAGGCAGGAGGAGAATGGTACACAGGCTATATCTAGGCTTGGCAGAATTGGATTTTTTAAATAAATTCAATAGATAATATCAATGTTATATTAAAACTTTTTTTATTTTCATCAATTTAAATTTTCACACTTGCGGGAAGTTATGGGGGTCAGACAATTATTTCATGACAATAGATTTTGAGATTCAAAAAGTGAATGCTTTATAACTATTAAAACACAAATTGTCAACATCATATGTCAAAATATACAAAATAAATATCCTTATATCAAACTCTAAAGTTCTGAAGCAGCACTTTTCTTACTTTGCCTATCTGTAAATTTCAATCATGATAGATGGAAATACTTTTTTGTTGGTTTGTGTGTGTATAAGTTGTCTGTGAAGCTGATGTTTTACTGACACTTACCAATAACAATCTATTCCTGTCTAAGCCTATCTATATCTCAGTGTTGCCATCTCTTGTGATTTTTATCTCAAGTCTTGCAACATATGGTAAACCCAGTTCCTGGAGTCATTTGAATGTGAGAATTTCAGCTTTCATTTAAAAAAAAATTTACTTCTCATTATTTCAGAGAAAAAACTTGAAAACATGAACCCTAAAGCTCAAAACTAGGTAGCAAATTAAAAGAACCCCACATTTAAAAAAAAGAAAACTCATAATTTATGCCAATCTCATGATTTTTGAGTCCTGACTTGACATTTGAACACTTGGGGTTGGCAAGTGATATCTGCACTTTGATATCAGGGCTGCAGTGTGCTGCCTAACCAGCCCCTAAACCATTCTGTGGAACACACATTTACAACGTTGTTTTGTTTTACAGTCATTTAGCTCAAAGTCTGTCCACATGTTCCCTACTTCATGGAACTCAATTGCAGTCAGGAGCAGTAAGGCCTTGACTTCTCCAACTATTTCTCTTTCTGGGCCAAATTGTTACAAGTTTGCCAGTAGCCTGCCCCTGTGCATCACCCTGCATGGGCGCCAGACACAACTGCTGTCCCTGAGCTCTCTGAGTGGCATGGATTTTCCTTACTGGTGCTCTCTGCAGTGCAAGCCACCCCAAGATTAACCTATCCTTCAACACACTAAACAATTCACGTGCACCCTTCTCAGGGTTAGTGCAGCAGGTGTTTTCTTCCTGCAAGTCAGTGAGCTCAGGGAAACATTTCACCTCTGTGGTGCATGTCAGTGGTGCCTCCTCTTGGGACAACTAGGGGTTGTGCCTGGATGATAGAGTCTAGGCCTCTTTCCATTGCCTGTCCAGTATTGACATCTAGCAAAACTATTTCAATCCCTCTTCATTAACTAAATGAAACAAAGGAACTGTCCAAGTTTTATTCCAAAGTGCTCTAGAGAGAAAATCAGGCCAGAGAGGTTGACAGTTTTTGGTTCCTGCCATCCAATAATCCACTATTGCCTTGTTTCTGTTAAATATTCGGTTAGTCCAGTCTGTTTCTCAGAACTCCTCTGCTGACCACTCAGAACAGATCCCTGATCCTTAGTTACTGATTCATCATCAATACTGAACCAACGCCCAAACAGCCCATCAGCTTCATTCCAGCAGATTTAAAATAATAAACTTCACAATGTAAAATGTAGATGGGAAAAGGTTGCAATTTTAAATTAAGAATATGTGCACAAACTAGAAGGTACTGATTTAGGGCCTGATCCTGAAATGTGCTGAGCACCCACAATTCCCACTGAAGTCAATGGTAACAAACAAGACAGTCCAGACATGTGATGGAGCTTAACGGAATTACATCATGGATGTATTTGAACCAAAGGATCTATAATATATTGGAGATATTGCAGTATGACCTCCTGGGATCAGCTCTTAAATTGTAAGCGTGGGATTCTAAAAAATGCTCAGTACTGTCTAACTCTGCTCCTACTGAGCTTGGGGGGAATTTTACCAGTAGAGTTAGGTCCGCACGGCTCATTTTTAAAGATCACATGCCAGATACTAAGGATAGGACCATGTCTTCCTCCATGTTTGTAAGTGTCTACTGCACACTCACCACTCAACATTCCAATCTGATAAATTAGAGCACTGAATTGGCCATCAGGATAAAGATTCTTACTAGCCACTAGATGTCCCCCAGTGATCATGAGAGAGGCAATAATGGGCTTTATAAAACTGCTGAACTACTGACCCCATAGGAAAATCTAACTTTACTGAAAACTGCCCAGGCTCTTATGAGAAATCTCGCAGAATGGTCTGTGCTATCCCTTAGGCTGGCAACGGGAAGTATATCTGAAATAAGAGGAACTGCAGTTCCTCTGAGTATGAGACTGCAAGGACGCAGTTATCCCACTGCTGAGTTGGATGAATTGTTCACAGCAAGGCCACTCCACTGTGTGCTTTACTAAGCCGTGTTTCCCTGTTTGTTGCTGGAGGGACTGGAGTGAGAGGGTTGGACAAGGAGAAGGGTTAGTAATGGTTAGTGGTGTGATAACACATTTGAATGGTGTGGATTAAAAAAATCCCCCAGCAAATCATTTCAACTCATTTTGATAATTTAAAATCACTTGATCTTTTCAAACCATTTTGTTATTAGAATAATTTGAATTTGCTGTAATCAATTGACTACTCCCATGAGTAAGGCATGTTCCAGGACTGGACCATAAACATGTGCAAACTGCCATTTTTCAAAGGCTTATAACTTGGCCAAATTTGGGCAGATTTTCACAGGGACAGCAAATGATACAGCCCTGACACAAAGGCCACCTGCTGACAAATTCAAGTCCCTGCTCCAAAGCATAGAGAAAAGAAAAGGTGCTAGAGAAAGAAAAGGTTGTTAGAATTTTTTGACATGGGCAAAACAATGTATTTTGCGTAGCTTTGTTCTTGGAAATGGCTAAAGCATTTTGGCTGAAGTTTTCCAAAATAATTCAGCCTTAGACAGATACGTGACATAGTAAATTTCAGCCTGAGTGGTCAAAGTGTGGCAAATGATAAGCAACTAATTACAGGATCTTATAATGGGAAGTCCTGGGCAACCATAAGAATGTGGTGCTACCATCCCTGCCTATAACAACACAATTATTGTTTCCAGCACAATAGGTGGTCAAACCACTCTTTGGTCCTGTTTGTGGCAGTTTGAGTCTCCCTGCACCATCTCTCCCTTACCTTGTAGGCCGTAGAGCTGTCCCGTACTGTGTTGCCGTGTAATGTGCTGCCAGTAGGCACTCCGAGGCAAGGGCACTATGGTGTTGAGGGAGACGGCTCGCTCACTCATTTTCATTTGAAGCTGTAAGAAAGGAAAGTGACATCAGGAGGAGAGCACTACAGCGGTGTTTCTAATACGCACCAGAGCATGTTAATTGCTAAGGCAACAGTTGCACAGAAAAACCTGCTGGAGCGTTGGGTGAGAATGACAAACACTCAGGTCCGAGACACACAGGTTTATTAATTCAAATCTTTATCTGAGCCAGACGCATGCCTTGGATTACAATTAGTATTAAAAGCAAGAAACGATAGAGAAACTGAAAAAGACAATGGCCGGTTACCTTCTCCTAGGGAGCAGGCAGGTCATGATGGACTTCTCCTATGTCTCCATAGGAGCCCCAACTACCCCTTACAATCTACCACCTTTTGTATACAACCAAATTATATGTTTCATTAGTTCTCTTCCAATCACCACTATGTAGTATGAATATTCTGTGTTTTATGCAACTCCATACAATATACACGTGTAAACTTCAATTGGCATGACTTTTACTGCCCTTGCTATTTTCGTGTTATTTCTAATTTGTTTATTACCACTGATCATACACTGATGGCACATGCTTGACCAGGCTACGTCTGTCTTTTACCCAATATTAGGGAGTCAGTTTTCTCCAATTAGCTTTTGGCAGCACATTTTGTATATTCATTGTCCTCCAATTTAAGCACATCCTATGGTGAAAACATCAGTGTTGTCCCATACAGCAGCAGCTGTAAGCAAGTTTACTTAATAACAAGGTCACAAAGACAACACTCATATTAAAACTAGGTTGAAGCCAGCCAAATCAGTACAAATATCATTTAGAAATGACCCTTATGTTAATTCCCAATAGGAGCTTCTAATGGAATAATAGCTTTATCCCTCCACCCCCAGCTCTTGCCAAAAGTGGTGTAGTTTTATATTTTGCACTGGTAGCAGTGACACAGGAAATTAGGGGCCAGATTCCAGCAAGGCTGGGAGAGGGGTGTGCAAAGGCAACTTAAAGCTCATGTTTGTGCTTCCCTGGTCCTGGTCCAGCACTAGTTCCTCTGAAGGCTGTTCTGAGCCCCAAATGGCTGAAACAGAAAATCAGTGAAACATGAGGAATTTCTGGCCACTCCCCCTTTGCCAGCAGCAAAACCTCTTTGCCATCAGAGAATTCCACTACAGTGGGGATCAGCCTGCCTGGGCCAAACGGAGTCACACCGCACCTGAGAATCTGACCTTAAGTCTTTTTCAGCCAGGGTGTGATAAGAAAAGGGACGTCGTTCTTATTTTTGGAGCATAGGTTTTTCTTTTCACTATTCTCTGTCTCCTCTCTCATCTGCAGGGCAGCAAGCACCTTTCCCTAACATGCTGCACTGAGGACAACACAGGAGTTCATTGGCTCCTCAACACAATAGAACAAATTCATCCCATGGGCACCTTCATTGAGTTAGACATCTGGGCTTGTCTACACTTATAATGCTGCACCAGTGAAGCTGTGCTGCTATAATGCTTACTGAAGAGGCCACCTATACCTTCCCAAGAGGCAGTAGCTATGTCAATGGGAGAAGCCCTCCCATCAACTGGAGTTCGGTCGGTATAACTGCAGATTTTCCACACTCCTGAGCAACACGGTTATACCGACATATGTCTGTAGTGTAGACCAGGGCTCAGTACACCAAATGATCAGATTTCCACAGTGAGGAGGACCACAGAAATACCCAGCTAGGGAGTTGGCATGAATTAGGCCCATTCAAACTTCACTGGCCTGAGAAGAAAGACTGACGAGATCATGATGATTAAATGCTGTACATTACACAGAAGCTTTCTAAACCGAACGACTGGGGGTGTTAATATTATGTTGGGGGCGGGGGTGGGGGTGGAATGGCCAATCCAGTTTTGAGCAGAGAAGGCTTTCGGGTGACCTAACAGAATTCACAAACAGGCAGAGGTCAGACAAAGACAAACTGTTCTGATTAGCGACACAGTCAAGTCAGCACACCATCTAAAAATTAGAACGTGAACAGTAAACTATGAATGTGAGCAGGGCTATTGCTACAGCTTTTCATACAATGAGTTTAAACATCTGGCATGGACTAAGCTGCCAACTAAGCCCACTGAAGCAGGAGTTTAAGAGACAGGCAGTCTTGTGAAAGAAGAACCCTGTGGCAATGCAGAGGGAGTGCTGGGATACAGCAGAAGGGACCATGCTAAATGTATCCTACCCAGGGATACAGCTGTCTGAATCTTTCATATCCAATTCATCTTGCTTAGGGATTCATTATGAACCTGGCCTTGGTTCACCAAGGTAAACCCAGGACACATTTTGGGTGGATATAGCCTGAGTTACTGATGAACCCTTTCATGCCTAGCTAGGTGTAAACGGCAGGTTTGAGCTGCATTGTACTTAATTTGGGGATTCATTCAAGCCTGAGACTCAAAATGAAATAAAGTTTGCTTAATATCTTACAAAAAGACACTGCTGAATTTTGCACAGCTCTATTCAGATAGGACTTTCCTGGCCACTTGTTCTGTATCGCTATTACCACCAGTGAACTTATACCATTAATCTGATAGTTGAGGACTTCTAAGTTGTGTTGGCATAGTTGCAAGATGGCATGGTTTATAGCTTACCACACATTCATGTCAACAAAAAAACATGCAGGACGGACTTCAAACAAGAGTTGCGGTAGTATTACTGTGCCACAGCCTACAGCTTCTTTACAATTTGCTCCCCTGAAAACAGGAAAGCTAACAAATTACTGTAATTTCAAATCATATTAGTCAACCAAATAAAGCACTTTGAAATACAATACTCTTTTTATGACATGGGCAGTTTCTAAATGGAGACAGATCAAATTAAAAATGCCATAATTTTTTGGCTCGCCTCCAATTTTGTGCACTGACTGATTGCACCTGCGAGAAGTGGGTATGCAGCCATTTTGCATACGCAAACAAACAATGAATGCACAAATCAGTGAGCCACCTTTTACCACCACTCTACAGAAAAGAAAAACTGAGGCACAGAGAGAGCAAGTGATGTGGCTCAGGTCAGAGAAGAAGCATGTGTAGCAGAAAGGGAAGAGAAGCAGATCCCATTCCTTAACCAGTAGATCATCTATGCCCTTCAATTTGCTCCTAACTTGAACCAAAACATTTAAAATAATGCTATTTGTATTTGTCTCTATATTTTGTTGTGTATGAGACCAAAACTGGAAATAGAGAGATACTGAGTAGTGGGCCATTCTTGGGAGATTTTCAACCCCACCCAACCTGACATCTTGTTCTCATGATATTTCCAGTGTAATTTTCAGGCCAAGAAGTTTTGGATGTTCAGAGCACGTTTGAAACTTTTAGACGCTTATATGAACCTCATTGAAACTTTCTCAACTGTCCCAGTTGCTAATGTAAACAGGATCAAACCATTTCTGGTGTCTTTCAATTAACAGGTGAGCACCAAAAAATCACAAAGCTTAACAACCTGTAAAACTCAAAAACGTGAAATAAAACTTGCACAGAAAAAGGACAACCAAGAATACTAAATATCATCCTACCATTTGATAGTCAACAACACAACACAAATTTCAGAGTAGCAGCCATGTTAGTCTGTATCCGCAAAAAGAACAGGAGTCCTTGTGGCACCTTAGAGACTAACACATTTATTTGAGCATAAGCTTTCATGGGCTACAGCCCACTTCATCGGATGCATAGAATGGAACATATAGTAAGGAGATATATATACATACAGAGAAAATGAAAAGGTGGAGTTGCCCTACCAACTCTAAGGTTTACAACACAAAGATTCTCTCCCTGGTGCAGACCTAAACTCTGTCAAAAACCTTTCATCTGCAAAAACCTTAGCATATAGACAGCTTCCTCTGAAGGTCAGGAGACCCTATGTATTTCAGATCAGGGTAGAAAGCTGTTCCCAGAGCTTAGGGACCCTCCAGGAGGATGTCCTGCCTCCTGACCATTTTCTCAGCTTGAATGTCTCCTCTGTTTGCAACTGGTTTAGTGCAGCGTCAGAAAAGACGTGGAATCTCAAATGGAGAAGTCCCAATCCATTTAGGATTTAGGACTTCCTGGGAGACTACCTGTCTCCTGGTGCCATATTTCTGCAATTGAGATCAGCAAATGCATTTGAGTAAAACTATCTCATGGAAAACCCAGTCTCAGGCCTCTTCCCTTACATATAACACCCTCAGCTATATTCCCTAATTCTTTATTTTAAAGTAGAAAGCATTGTCAATTACACTGTGCTTCAAGATACAGAAATGCATGAGATCTGCACTAGAGTTGGTAAAAATAGTCTGAATTTTGACTTTTTAATGCAATTTCTCATAAATTCCATTTTTAATCAATATGTTTTCTCCAGCCAACAGTAAGCTACACATTTCTCGAACTTTAACTCTGTGGCACTGCCAAAGGTTCTGTCCAGAAAGTCAGACTAAGGGCTCTAAAACCCAAAGTCTCTTAAAATCGTACCAGTCTCTTAAAATCTCTGTTATATTGGGAGCAAAAAGCACAGTAATATCTATGCTACACTGCGTTCTTGCAGAATATGTTCTTAAAGACATGCTTCAACTTTTATTTTCCTTTCAAAAAATCTGTATCTAGAAATGGAGGGAAAGAATCTTTACAAAATTAGTGTATTTCACAGCGAAAAGGGAAGGGTCAAGCAAGCACACAGAAGAGGCAGAGATAAGGGCTGGCTGTCTTAGAGGAGAAGAAGTAAAGATCTGAAAGACAAAGTGGGTGAGGTAATATTTTTTATTGGACCAATTTTTGTTGGTGAGAGAGACAAGCTTTCAAGCTTACACAGAGCTCTTCTTCAGATCAGGGTTGAAGTTATTTAGCGGAACCCATTCGCCTACAACCTCCTTTCTGTAAGGTGTGAACATTGTGCTTGGGATCTGAAAGGAAAAGCAAACACCAAGTCAACTACTGATCTTTAAAATGCCCACATTGAAGTTACTATTACTGAATCACTCTAAACAACACACACTTCCACTTACAGTCTCTTCAATAAAGTATCAGCAGAAACTTCAGTGTTAGCATACATTTCAGCACCATAGAAACAAACAACTAGGGATCTATTCCAGGAAATGTAAAACTAGAACACTGACTTTGACAGTTCCCCAACTGCACAAAATCTTTAGCAGTCTGAATTCCATTTAACAGTGTCTCTAAGGTAGGTTGGGTAAGAAGGGAGTTTAAGAGACAGTACAATATTCCTGAAGTAAGTGGAGTTAATAATGGGACATCCTTGGAGGATGGGAAATAGACTTGGGGGGAAGAAAATTTGAGGAGGAGAAAGCAAAAGGCCTGAAGGAGAGCCTGCTGTGAGTTTTGACCCAAAAGGAAGGGAAATGGGTCTGGAGAGATAAGGAGAAGCAATTCTATGTCCTGAACACACAGACTGTGTCAATGCAGCTCAGATTTCAAGCAAACTCTGTCTAGACCATGACTGATTTGATTCCCATAATTAATTCACTGGTATCTCTGCAGCAACAGGAGGAGCCGGAATGACATGATAATTGGCTGTTTTTATTTCACATAAACACTCAGCACTAAGAAGTGGATTGAAAGCCGTAGGAAATGAAACGCTAATGTGCACATGCACAGTGCTTACGAGTTGGCCAAGAGCAGAGAAGTGTGAATCTGTGTTGCATTAACTTGGTGAGTGAATGATTTGGCAACCGAAGGACATCAAACTGAAAACCTACCATGTTGGGAGTGCTGCTTAGATATTTCCACTCATGTCATTGGTTAAAGCCTATTGGGACCCTTCCAGTCACATCCCATCCAAAAGATACTTCCGTTCTCCCTGATGGGACACATCTTTGCAGAGAATACACTGTAGCGCTTGTGACGGCTTGCTGGTGAGCCTGCACTAGCACAAAAATACTGCACGTTAATGCATCCTCTTCCATCAAGACAAACATTTATGCTCAGCCCTACTTAGGTGCACTTTTTGTGGTGGCTTCTTCTTCATTTTCCTTATACCTTAATTATGGTGAAATCTCCTCTTAAAGGCAATGAAAGGGACTGGAATTTTTCTGACCTTTGTAACAGATAACTGCATAATGCAGTGTGGAGGCATTCTCACAACGGCTGACATTTTACTGGCTATTTGGATGGATGACCATGGTACAGTGATCATTAGCAGGGTTTTTGATGTATACTGAGGTTCACTGGCAACCTGGATGGTGTAGTCTGTTGATAATGTTCTTCCACTGCATATACGTAACAGGTAAAGCAATTTAGAGGCACTCAGGAGTCAGTGGTGGCATTGTACCATTTCACCATTAGAGGCGAGCCAAATGCTATTTTGTAAAACAATGCAGTATGATGGGACGTTATTGAGTGGTGTTTCAGCCAACCATGGAATTCTGTGCCATATTAGTGACTCCATTCTGCATTCAGAGAGAAGCAAAAACACAGCGGTGAAAAGTAACTTACTATTTTAGTTCATATTTCAATAAATTAATGAAACAGTCAAGATGTAATATATAGTGTAAATACCTGGCTCTGCCTGAAATTTCTCTGGATGAATGTCTCCACATCTTAAATCCTTCTCCTAAACAAGGAGAGCATCCTTGAGTCCTTCTTCAGTAGGAATGCACTAGTGTGACTGAGAACAGAACTTGGTGTAATACCTACAATACTTCTCCAATATTATCTGTCCATTGCAAATAAAAAACACATATTTCTACTGGGGCGTCCAATGTTTTTTAAATGTTTTCTGTGGAATTCAGAAAAAAGGCCAAATTATCGCTCTTACTATGGCCCCTGGTGTCATTCTAGTGCTGGAAAAGAAGAGTAAAGCTGCCCTAGCTGTGCATTTGAGAATTCCCCTGGCATGGAGGTTGTATTAGAGGCTTATGTAGAGGACAGTTACTAGGATGGAACCTAGTCCTGGGGATTGGTTTCCAAGCAGTCCAGCAGTTTGAGGGAGTCATCTTTGCACCCTCTCTTGGGTCCCACATTAAGCACAGCTCAGCCAGGACTAAAGGTTTGGGTCAGATTTTTTTTTTTTTTTTAATAATATAACTCCCCCCCTCACCACCACCACCACCACCATCCCACAAATTAGTATTTCATGTGTCCTCTCTCTCTCTCAAAAAAAAAAAAAAAAAAAAACACCACCACCTAGGTAATTTATGTAAAACATTTGTTAATAGTGTGATCTGTTCACTTAGTCTGATGAGTATACATTTGAGAGATTTATCAAGCACTCTAATTATAAAATACCTGAATCTTAGTCCTGGGATTATTATAGTGAGATTAGGGCTGTCAATTAATCACAGTTAATACATGTGATTAATGCAAAAACATAAACTAGATAAAACACAGTTGCGATTAATCACAGTTTTAATTGCACTGTTAAACAATAATAGAATACCAATTTAAATTTATTATAAATATTTTGGATGCTTTCCTATATTTTCAAATATATTGATTTCAATTACAACACAGAATACAAAGTGTATAGTGCTCACTTGATATTTTTATTACAAATATTTGCACTGGAAAAAAAAGATAAAAGAAATAGTATTTTTTAATCTCACACTTAATTGTGATTGTTTTTTTAATCATTTGTCAGCCCTAATTGAGATGGGGCTTTTTTCTGCCAGGTGAAGTAGGTTCACGTAGTCAATTCAAACTGTTTAAGACAATCATTGCTTAGTTAAGGCAGTTACCAAATTCATTGCAAAAGATATGCAAATGCTGTAGAAGAGGAAATATTTTTATTTTAATGTCTTCAGACAGACAGGGATATGTTAATGCTCTTTTTTAATTTTTTTTGATGGGTTTACTTATGTTGTTCATTCTTTACCCTACTGTCATCCTTTCTACTACAAGGTACTCCTTTCTAGTCCCAAAGATAGGAAGTACCATTCCCAGCAATAATTTCCATTTCTAATGATCACAAGTACACATGGAAATGACCATAATTAGCAATTTGACCATCCAATAATCCAGTTGCACTTGTATTATCATATGCATCAGATGTACTTTTGTCTGAAAATCCGCCCCCGAGCATCTAGGCTGCCCTTTGAACTGGCCAATAAGATCATTCTAGGCAATATTGGATTTCGGTTGCCAGAACTAGGAAGATTCATTCTCATTAAGTTTTGACATTCCATCATGAGAAGTAATGAGGTTCCTTCTCAAACTACCTGGACTGAGCCCTGGCATAAATGGCAACAGTCAAGAACTATAATTCTGTTGGTCAATTATTAGGCCAGTTGGATAATCTTTTGTGGTTTTTGAAAAATGTGTTTGTGCTCTATATAAATATTACTTTTCCATTGAATGGTGGTAGAAAACAGAAAGGAAGAAAGCATGAAAAGGGTGGGTATAAACCAGATATGCTGTGTGTGCTAGCAAATAATCAGAAAGGGTGAAATTCACCCAAGTAGAGGGCTAACACGGTTTCTACTCTTTCCAAAAAGGACACATCTTTTAATTCACTCTGCTGACAAGTAAATGCAACTGTCTGGTGTGTCTGTGTCCAATGTTGCAAAGAAGCCATAAAATTGGCATATCCTACACCACTCCCATATGAGACTTGTCATGTGTCTGGACAAAGGTCATGTGGTCACAGCATCTTATCTGAAATGATCCCTTGTCTGCTCTAATTTGCAGTGAGGGCTAGCCTGATTCCTTGTCAGTCCCAGAACTGGGGGAGCATGTGGGCAGCTTAATGTCACTTCTGCCAACCTTCCACCAGTCTTGTGCTAAGCACAACTCAGCCAGATTGGAGTACCTGAGCCAACGATTAGATATAGACCTTAGAGATGAGTAAATAGTGGACAAAATTTTCTGTGAATATTTGAGTTCTAAAATGAATTTTAATAATCTACATATTCTACCCTTCCAGGTACACTTTCTATAAATAAAAATGAGAATTTCATGATGTAGTTGAACATGTTTTGTGATCAGCAAAAGAGGTGAAATTCATCAAATAGATTACCTAGTATGAAGTATTCTCTCAGATCTAACAAGACAACCAGAAACCTTAATCTGGACACCTCTGAACTCTAGGATGAAGGCTGGAATCTGAACCTAGATCCAGAGCCATATTTCAGAGCCATCTCTGTGATGGGCTACACCAAAAACCCAAGATCTGAATTTCCAGTTGGTCTCAAGTCTGTATCCAGATGGGCTCATCTTTGTATACCAATACTAAATGATATGCCTTTAAATTGAAAAGAAGAGTATGTTGTTATCGTCAGGTTAGCATTCTAGGATTGACTGTGTTATTTTTAGAAGTTATAGTTGGACCTAGTTTAAATAAACTGGAGTTTAGATCTGTTGCAGCTGCTCCCCACTGAAATTTATAGCAACTGTATCTTTGTGAAGTGATTGAGGTGACGATTTTACAGTGCAGTTTAGTATTTTAAGAATCAATTGAAGTGACTCTTCAAATACCATATTGCACAATAAGGCTGCCATTTACACTTCTGTAAAAACACCAGATATGAAGTGGTCTGAAAATGCTACTCACTTCAATAGGAAAAAGTTACCACAGACTTTAGACTGTCTTTGAAAATAGCTATGACTGAATAGACAACACGTGCTACTCAGTCTCTTCCAACACTAGTGGACTGCAGCCAGTCCTTGCTTCCAAGGTACGTATGACCCATGCCAGGCTATTTTTAATCTGTTTTGTTGAGTGGTTTTGTTACACTGGTAAAATAGCTGCTAATTCAGGATAAACAAAATAATTATCACCCTTTTTATTCCCCCTTTGATGAAAGGCTGACATTGCTCCTGAAGACTTGAAAATAACCCATTGTTTCAACAATCAGAAAGTCATCTATACAGCTCTCAGAAATATATCAGTAGAGGATACTGCATTGAGAGAAAGAACAGCATAAAACTTCATTTGCTACTGATTTTGCACCTCAGGTCAATGCGTTTGTAGAGGCAGAAAAGCAAAGTGTGTCCTTGACAAGTACTTCCCAAATATAACCTAATAAATTGAAGGCTGCACTGGAAATTGCTAAAATCCCAATGGCTGCACTTGGGGCAGAGTTTTTACAATTGCATTTAGGTTTGGCATGCTGTATTCTGTTGTCATGACAACACATGTGGATGTCCTATTGACATAATGACAGTGAATATATAAGGAGGCAGCTAACACCATGTGGATTCAACAGAAGAATCTTGCCTTCAAGAATGACTTCTTGGTAAAAACTTCCCCATATTCCTAACCTACAAGGTGATCACAAATGCTGATTAAGGAAATGAATACACGGCAGAAAGTCTAGGAAAGCTACTAAGGTAACAATATCTGTGAAGTGTCACTATTAGCTACAAATTAATATACTGGTATTGACTGGAAACAAGTGAATGTTTTACCACTGGACCTTTTTAGGTGAAAAAATATGTATAGCATCAAATTTTGTTCCCCAAAAATACCTTACAAACTACACCAATGAATTATTTATTAGCGTGGGTGCTTAATTGAAGTTTAGCTCAATTACCCAATCCACAAAATTTGGCTTGACACCTTAAGAGAACAGTTAGATTCTTTTCCTTTTAGGGTTTCTTGTATTTCCTCATTCTGGTTGGTCTGGAATTACTATGAGAACAGCCTCTCTAGCTTTGTTTTTGTGATTCTGATTCCAATTCCTGGCCCACATTCAGAAGAACAAAAAAACCTACAAAAGATTAAAAAAAAGGGGGGGAAGGCAGAGGGGAAATATTAATTCAATATATTAATCTTCCCCAAAAAGGGCGACCTTTGGATGAAATTTCAGAGGACGATTTCTATTTTTTCTCAACCAATTACATCCAGCCTGACTCACTGCCACAATATATCACTTAGACCAGGATCTTAGAAGGATTCTGAAAAGGATTCGACATTAATATGGATAACAACAACATCCACATTTACATTAGGAAGGATAAGTATTGATAAGGGGTATAGTCCCTTATGCTTAAGATATAAGCCAATCACTATCTGTCTGGAATAAGGAGAAAAATTCCCATATGGTCAGGTTATCCCACAGTTCTCCATTAAGGGAATTTTATATCTTCTGAAACATCTGTTACTGGCTAGAGTGCTAGTATTCAGGATATTAGTGTTCAGTTTCCTGTTCTGCCACAGACTTCCTATATGGTCTTGGGCAAGGTACTTAGTCTTTCTGTGCCTCAGTTCCCCAGCTGTAAAATGGAGATAGACAGTACTTCCCCCTCTCTCAGAGGTGTTGAGGATCAATACACTCAAGATTGTGAAGTACTCAGATGCTACAACGATGGGAGCCGTATAAGTACTTTAGACAGATCACTGTATGAGACAGGACAGTAGCCTAGATACACCACTGGTCTGATCCAGTATGCCAGTTACTGGGTCTCTAAATGCCTAATTTCTCTAATTTTGTAAATGTCAAAAAACAGGCCTGAAGACATGATTAAAGCATTTTACAGCCCCAGGAAGCTGAGATGCTTTGAGACTCTAGACCAATATTTGTTTCCCCTTAACAAATCAAGCAGTTTAGTTTAAAACAACATATGACACTTTCTAAATTATTCTTAAAGTGTAGACATCAATTAATAAATGGAAAACCATGAGTCAGCCACAATATTTTGGAATTACATTGATGAGAAACACTTCCAAATAAACTACTCAAGTTGCTAATTAATAATGGGAAGCTAATGAGAATGGAAAACATGTGCCTACAGGACCCAGCCATCTTTCCTATAGCAATTTACACCTCTTGATGGTTTTACAAATAACGCAATCAAGGAACATAATGCAGAAACTTCTCTACTTTCAGTTGCTTAAAAAAGCAATCATAATTATTTACTGCTTTAGTAACCCCAAGTGCTAAATGCCATCAGAACTGAACACATTAACACCTTAACTAGAAGAGAAGAAAATCATCATGCACTCAAACTATTTAATATCTGTAAATCAAAAATTAAGAACACGGTCAAGAAGGTGGTCTATGAATTGTGTTACTCATTAATGCGGAGTCTTGGATGACAAGCACAACTAACAGCCATACCACTGAATTTTTCACACTCTGTAATAAGCGCTCATGTTGTTCTGCTATGGCCAAAGCAGCTGAGTGAACCTTCTGATAGATCGCCTCCCCATCTCTTGTCTGAAAGATGAATAGTCCTTCCCCAGTGTCACACATCCTGCCAAAGCGAGAACAGAAATGATCCAAATGTGAGGTTTTCATTTGTTCAGGGTGATTTGTAAAGTATATTTTCGGCACTACTGCTGTAAAAAAAAAAGTGATATCAAAGCAAAAGGTAATAAAAATAACAAGTGATTGTTTGCAGTAAAACACACGGATTTAGATACAACTTCATAAGCATATATACAAACCATTAGAACAGGATATGATGATTACTCATCATTATCAATAACATATGGGCCAGATTCTCCAACCCATATTCATGGAGTAGTATTTACTTATGCACATAATTGCTTCTCAATGTAAACATTACAGAATCAAGTCCTTGGTGTATTTCACTTTCAAACTATGTACGCTTGAAAGGGTCTGATTCAGCTGTGAGACTCAGGCCCCTGTCTAGAATCTACATTACTGAACTAAATTAAAGCATTGTGTATCTCTTTAGATTTATTAAAGATGTTGTTAGAAATAGGGAAGTGTCTCCTAGACCAGAAGAGTTACTAAGAAGAGAAATGTTACCTCCACATGCACTGGTGGATGTGAACTTTATTTAATTGAGGAGACCAATATGTAAATTTGCTGAGAAAGTCAGTAATTAGGCTTATATTGATTTGCACCATTAGGAGAGCACAAAATTTCCTCTGGGACCTGTGTGAAGCCACCACGCCATTTCTCTTCAGATTGTTGCTCTTTCAGCTCTATAGAGAAACATCCATCTCAACATAAAACATAAGGGTCTAATAGGAATTAAAATAGCATTTTAACACTAATGCCAATGCTTTAAGGCAAAATTCCCCTCTTGCATCTACATGGCAGATCCTGACTCCACTATTTAGCTCTCCCTAATTGCACAGAACTCCAGTAAAATTTTGAGAGCAGAGTTTGCCTTCAACTTGAAATACTTGTACATGTAGCTAGTAGATCCATTAGTAACTCCTAATTGAATCTTCATGCCATTATGGCTAAGGTAGGTGCTATTAGTGACCAAGGGTCAATCTTTGTGTTGTACGAATTACTGGCAGAGTATGATATTTCCCCCCATTTTTTTTTAAATCTGTACATCCAATTCTCCAGGCTCATGTACAGTATTTATTAAAAATAACTACACAGTAAAAAGTAGAATCAGTGTGCAAAAGTTGTGGTTTATAAAGCAGCAACTTAAAACTATCCATATCGAAATGTGAACTTTTTTCCCCACAAGGTGTGCAACCTCCTCTGTAAGGTTCTGAACAATCTCCACTCTCATTCACTTCAGTATGAAGTGGGAAAGCTCATTAGTATCACCTAGGATTAGCCCCCCTATCGCCTCTCTATGAAAATGGCTTATAGTATTATAGCAAGACACTCACCTCCCTGCTTCAAACGTAAACCAAGTTGGGTCTCGTCCATACCGCCGGAGGGCACTTAATGGCCAAGAGATGAGTTTTACTCTGGGATTCTGGATATCCCAAAGACAGATATGCTCAAATGTTATCTGCAAGGTACATTCCCCATGCACCTCTAAATTAGGGGATGGCATTAAATACACATTGAATCTCTCTGGAAGAAAAACAAATGGTTGGTCTAAAATCTCTAAGATTTTCCTATTTTTCCTTTATTTATAATTACAAAATCTTA
The DNA here is from genome assembly GCF_002925995.2 of Terrapene triunguis. Taxonomy (NCBI): domain Eukaryota; kingdom Metazoa; phylum Chordata; order Testudines; family Emydidae; genus Terrapene; species Terrapene triunguis. The sequence continues at coordinate 13,513,426 of NW_020664481.1, forward strand.
TATCCACTTTTAGCAATTACTCCAAGAATAAAAACTCGCTTCCCTCAATTGATTACATTTATTTCTAAAAATATACTGCATACAGAGTGAAGCCATTTAAGTACCATAAAAACAGTACATAGCAATGGTCTCTAAAAATCCATAAAATGTTATCTACGTGATCACCTTTTAAAACAACTGAGATTTGAAGCTCTCTGGGGCAAAGGTCTATTTTATTACACATATGTAAAGGGCCTAATAGAGTCCTGGATTCCAAGCCAGAAGGGATCATTGTGATTCTCTAGTCTGCCCTTCTGTATAACACAATCCATAGAATTTCCCAAAAATAATTCCTAGAGCAGATCTTTTAGAAAAAAAAAGTCCCACCTTGGTTTAAAAATCATCAGTGATAAATCCACCATGAGACTTGGTAAATTGTTCCAGTGGTTAATTTTCTCCCATCATTAAAAAAATTACACTTTATTTCCGGTCTGAATTTGTCTAGCTTCAACTTCCAAATACCAAGGGAGAAAGTTCAAGCTGCCAAGGTTCAATATGTGGGGCCTCAAGGATTGGAGACCATAGAGAAGCCACATAGTGGAATTTAACAGCTCTCTGCATGCTGCACAAGTAAACTCTCCAGTGGCCTGCTCTGCAGGAGATTGGAAGGGAGGTGAGCTCTGGTATGGCCTGGGAAGTGACTGGGACATTGCTAATGGATCCAGACCTACACAAATTCACTGACAACACATCATATGGAAGGTTGCAGTAGGCTAAAACTTGTTACCCATGACCTTCAGGAAGAGCTGGGAAACTCTCCAGTGCCCTGGCTCGGGTTGGGATTGCACAGAAGATTCAGCATTCTCTACCCAAGTAGGCTTTGATTCCCCAGACAAAGCCTATTTACTCAGGCCTTACATTCAGGACATGTATGTCACTGTGAAGAACTATAGCAATGAATTTCTCTTCTAATAATTATGGTTGTATATAAAAAGCGTCACAAGAATAAAGTGCAGTGCAAGTCTGTGCATTTAATAAGTCTCTAATCTATGTTCATGACTGCTTAAGATTTTATATGAACTCAATTTCGCAAAGAGGATTCCCTCAGTCTACTTCTCGCAGACATGGAATTATCTAAAGCCACTCACCCACTTGTCAAACTGGTTCCTTCTCATTCATCACCTTTTTTCAGTCACTTGACTTAGTGCACATATTTTGGATTGAATGAGTAACAATCAGAATCGATAGAGGAAAGTGGCAAGTAAATCTGAAAATTAATATGTTCTTTAATTTCAAGCCGGGATAGTATTTTAGAGGTTTAGAATCTGATTCTCCACTCTGTTACATTAGTTCTGTGATGGTATAACACTGTTTAAGTCAGTGGAATTGCAATGGACAATGGAGACAATGTCTCTAAAAAGACAATGGAATGAAACACAGATTCAGATTTTTAACTCTGAAATCTGGTTTTAAAAAAGCTTGGAGAAATGCTGCTAAAGGAATTCCAGGTTTTCTTCAGGTGAGAAGACAACCTAAGCGTTCAAAATTAACTCTTTTAGATTCAATGAATGGTTAAAAATGTAGCTGATGTTGCATTCTCCGTTATATTTTTAGTGCAAGTCCCTGGACTCAGTTTGCAACAGAAATGGGATGAGGGCTAATTATAAATTCTAATATGTTAACCATACATGGGAATCTGAGAGTGTGTGTTTGGCCAGTATACAGATAGAGGGGAAATAAGCTAATAATTAGGGCCGCTTGAAAGGAGGGGAGATTCCAGCCTGTGCGTCTCAAAGAGGAGTGTATTTTCACAGGGCTGCTCAGAGGATTCAGGGGGCCTGGGGTCTTCGGCGGCGGGGGGCCCTCGCTGCCGAATTGCCACCGAAGACCCGGAGTGGAAGAAGCTCCGGGGGCCCAGGCCCTACGAGAGTTTTCCGGGGCCCCTGGAGCGAGTGAAGGACCCCGCTCCAGGGGCCCCGAAAAACTCTCGTGGGGGCCCCTGCGGGGCCCGGGGCAAATTGCCCCACTTGCCCCCCCGGGCGGCCCTGTATTTTCAAGGTAAATGCATGTGGGCACACAAAAGGCATTCACAACTGTATTTTGCATGCAGTTAATAAAATTGTGTGCACTAATTAAATCATGGAAAGCACATGTGTGCATACAATTAGCTGATTTCCATATGCAAGTGAAGTAATTCAGCTCAGATTATGTATGCAATTATTATTTATATTGCAATATTTATTATTTGTATTTGTGCCTCCGAGCCACAGTCATGAACTGGGACCTTATTTGGTTAGGTTCCTTCCAAATGCAGAACCAAAAAGCGTTCCCTGCCCCAAAGAGATTACAATGCACCTAATTTGTCTGAAAAATCTTACTAGAACATTTCTAAAATCCTAAATCAGCGTGTCAGATTAGCAGAACAGGTTAGTTAGTGCTGATAACAATCAAGATTGGTGGTTTTTGTTTTGTTTTGGGGTTTGTTTTTTTGTTTGTTGGTTTGGTTTTTGTACCAGGTTGTAAAAGCTTGAGTATATTTCTGGTTTCTACGTGCACAGCCCAAACATTTCAGTAACTGAGCCATGCCCTCAGGTAGGAATTATGTTCTAAAACTTTCTAAACGCTATAAAGTTCAATATTTCTGTACATACCACTCTGCTCCCTTTCTACACCAGATGCCAACAAGTCAGGCTCTCCAAGGCTTATGTCATTAATCTGAGTTCCTAGGCATTCCATCTGCAGCACTTTGCACCACTCATCCGCCTCGAGTTCTGTATAAATGCCCAGAAAATCTGTGTGTAGGTACAATATGTTTATAATTTCACAATTTACATTCCAGTGTTTTCTAATATACTGTGCGAGTTTACCCACCTGATTCACAAGCAAAGGTTTTGGACGTGTCGTCATTAAAATAAATGCCTACAGCATGTTTCTTCGTGCTTTTTGGCAGTCGTAATATATTCTTCACATTATTGAGTTCCGTGACCTGAAAAAGAGCAATTTGGAGTTCTAATTAGAATCCTTGAATAATGACTATTGAACGGAGGAGAGAAGGGAAAAGCATTAAGCCAAGCTGGAAAAAAAACAAAAAGAATGAGCCCATGAGCACACACAAGGAAAAATCATCTTGACATGAAGCAGGCTCACAGATGAACTTGAAGATTCTAAATGATGTAGTCACATTGACACTTCCACACTGTCTCATATTCTGTCTGTGCACAAGCTCCAGTGAAACCCAGTAAAAACAGGATTTAAACCACAGGGATGGTGGAATCATCTCTTCAGGAAGCAGCCAGTGGGGAAACACCTATATGAAGTACATGGTAAAGAGCAAACAGGTGCAGCAGAAATAGCAACAAGACCAAGAAAAAAGGTTTCACTTGATCCATTCACTTAGCGGGTGAAACCGATTCAGTTATGACTTGCTCTATGGAAGAATAAACACTAGGGTAGGTGAAATTTTTCATCTAAAACTATTTTTGATGGAAAATTAGTTTTTCAACAGAAGTGTCCACTTTCCTTGTAGGCCTGTGATAGCAGGGGGCTGGACGCAATGACCAAGAAGGTCCCTTCCAGTCCTATGTCTTATGTTCTTTGAAAATTTTCAATTTTTTGGTCAGAAATACAAAAACCTGAAAACAGAACATTTAAGTCCTCTCCACCCCTCAAATATATGGTTTTCAGTAGTTTTTAGCCAGAGATTTTCAGATTTTGGTTGACAAAAACGGAAAAAGTTTTGATTTTCCGGTTTTCATTTTTTCATTGCAAAGTTGATTTCCCCCTCCCCACCCTGTGGAAATCTCCCATTTTCTGTCCAGCTCTAGTAGACAGCTTCAGCAGACAATAGGTGCTTTTTAACATTTCTACACAAAGAGCCCTATTTTCCATCCTGGACTAGGACTTTGCTCTAAGATTTTAACAAAAAAGAGCCTAAAATTCGGCTCAGTGGTAACTGTTGGTTTCTCTGCACTATTAACACTCAGGCAAGTGGCTAAATATGGAATCAGGAGACTACATTTTAGGCTTCTGTTTTGGAAAATCTTGGCCGTACACCTCAACATTTTCATTGCCAGAGTAACCATCTGAACATGAACTTTAGCCACTCCCTCCACGGGTGCATTTTGTTTGGTAATTTCATCAGAAAGAGGAAGGATGTGGCTGCTAGACCTGTTCTCTCCAAAGACAGCTTGCACCATCATTGTCCAGGGTTTCCTAGTTCTCTGAATATTACTGAAAGGGTATTGTAACATTGAGCAACATTACATCCCAGTGGAAAATTTCACTTGTTTTTTTAACATTGTGGGCTGGTTCTCTACAGTACTGAAAAACTAAAGGCATTACAATCTATTTATAAAGAAGTGAGAGACAAATATCCTAATGAGCCTTAGGCTCCCACTGACCCCGTCTTACCCAGTTCCTCCTCAAAGCAGTTCTATTGCATGTTCCCTTCTGGCAAGAGAGAGAGAGAATGAGAACAGCTCTATAGGAGGAAAATCTTTGAAAGCTAACCTCTCCTGAAGGAGAATGGGGCAAAGTAGCAAAGTGATGGGTGCATTGTGAGCAGCCTCCAAAATAAAAAAAAAAGCAATGCATTGGCTGAAACCTGTGTCTGGACTCACACTTCATTGAGAAGCAGCAGAAAGAAAGTCAGGAGAGGGTCATCACACAAACACTAAGCCAGCTGCTAAGTCTCACCTCCAGGTGGCTGAATTCAGAATTCAGTCTTTTTTGCCTATGGGTTTTAGAATCAATCTTAACCTTGCTTGAAACAGGATAATGTAATTGTGCTTAATTTGCAGGATCTCTTCCCACTTTTACAGGGAAGGCTACGGTGAGAGAGCCATTATGGAAGAGCATTCCTGATGCTAACAAGACAAGACACTAATAAACATTTTGATAAAAATAAGAAATCTGTCAATATATATTCCCCTCCCACCTCATCCCATAAAGGTGAACTGCAAATTATCAGCTGCCAAGTTCAACTTCTCGCCCCCAAGGAAAGAATTCAATAGCATGAGAGAAACAGTAGACATTTCCTCTTTTAGGACCAAAGTCTCCCTCTCTTACTCACAATGAATAGTACTTTACTCTCTCTGAGTAATTCCTCTGAAGAAAATGGGACTAATGGTGGAGTAAATTATTACTCATGTTAAGTAGAGAATGGTAGAATCTGACCCATAAAATAATTTGCTACAGTATTACATAGAATGCACTACTCTATCATTTAGCATATAGCATTAGATAGAACACAGGGAAGAGCCTGCTTCCTGAAGTCGTTAAGCTTGCTTTAGTTCTCCCCATTGTTCACAACCACAACATAGAGGCAGTTCAAGATTTGTGCAAGATTAGTGGCCACACAGAGATTGTATTATGGCTCCTTCCCTACCTGTGGGCTTAGGTCTGTGTGAATAGCATTGCTCTACTTTGTAGAATGCCCTTCACAACTCTAGTTACTGAGCCTTCGCCAGACTGATGTTAGTGAGTGTTTTTTGTCTACAGAATTTGAATCCACGATTGCAAAAAGGTGAAATAACCTAATTTACTGATATGGCATCTCTGAAACAATTTAACCTTCATCTTGTGGTTGGTAGAGGACCAGACCATGGAGAAAGACTGTTGCCAGAAGGTGGTATATGCATTCTTTCAATGATTTACATTAGACTTGACACATCCAGAGAAAAGCTTTCCAGAATAAAGTCTTCTGTTTTCACATATTCTCTACACATTCATAAAGGCCAGATTCTGCTATCTGTACTCATGCTGAGCAGTACCTTACAAACCAATGGTATTACCTGCAGAATAATGTACTATTTAGTGTGGATAAGGGTTTCATAATGGGACATATAATGATTCACAGTGGTTTCCCTAATGTATATTAACAATAATATCAATATAAGCATTGTGGCCTGACGCTTTAAGCAGTGGTCCATCAGGGTAATCCGCTGGCGGGCTGCGAGACAGTGTTTACATTGACCGTCCGCGGCGTGGGCTGGCCGCTGCTTCCTGCAGCTCCCATTGGACGGGAACTGTGAACCATGGCCACTGGGAGCTGCGGGCGGCTGTTTATGCAGGTGGTCAATGTAAACACTGTCTCGCGGCCCGCTAGCGGAATACCCTGATGGGCTGCGGGCCGCAGGTTGCCCACCACTGCTTCAGAGAATAAAGAGCTCTCAGTTCCCCTCTGTTGTTGAACAGGGGAAAGAATGGCCCCAGAGCTGCTTCATTTGCGTAAGCTATTTACCTAGAACTGAGGAGGCATGTCCCAGGGGAAGAAGCTCTCTGTCCCCATCTACTGGTGTATAGGGAAAGTATGGCTGCAGAGAGAACTTCATTTGCATAATCTTTCTACCAGTAATTCCTCCAGTGACACTTTGGGAGCCACCAAACTGGCCACAAACTCAAAATGTATTGAGTAGTGGAACTGAACTGACAAAGAAGAGAGGGGAACCCTATCTTGTGTCATGGAGTGCATCCAAAATAGAAAGGACTTTGCTCAAGGGACTTATATGCTAGTGGTTCCCCTCTACTGAGGATCCTGTGCCATTGAGAGAACTTTTTGCTGAAGCCACAAAGTACAACACCAGGGCTACCATGGAAGAATCCAATGCCTGCAGATTGGATGCAAGATATCAGCCTTCATCATCTTAAATGGGACTTAGCACATGCTTACCTTCCACAGGCCTTCCGAGGGTAGCAAGGAGCACCGTAGTCAGGTGACTAGGCTTTTAGAAGTTTCAAATGGAATTATTTGTTATGCAAATAAGCTTTTTGAGAGAACCGTGTATAAATTTAAACATGGGTTTTCGGTTGTTCAGCATATCATGACTATGGAGTTTGGGAGGAATATACAACTGAAGATGGGGAAAAAAGTACTGACATTATCAATTCATCTCAAAGGTCACGCAGTTATGAAGAACTACTGTGGTAATCCAAAAGGTAGAGCAATAGATTTCAATAGTAATTTAGTATGCTTCAATTCATGCTTGAAATGCCAAAGTTCATCCATTTGAACAGCAACATTTGTTTTCATTTGATTCCTTTTTCCTTTCACATTTGCTCTTTATGAGAGTACTATGTCACAAAGCAAAGAAGACTATCTATACTATTATCTATCTCTCATCATGGTTACCTTCATAGTGCCCATACTGACCAATTTTGCTTTGACGGTTATCAAGAAACACTAATCCTAATGAATAAAACAAATTCTTCTTCACACCAACATTAGATCAGAGGAGAAAAATATATGGAATACATAATGGCATGGTTGGTAGAAAGTTTATTTTGAAGGCTTTCAGATGGGCCTTCTGCTGGTCATGCATGGCGTAAATTTCACCCTTTAGGACAAATCTTGGAAATATTGAAGTCAGTAGGAACTTTGCCATAGATTTAAATGAGACTGAGATTTATCAGATATTATTACTGAAGAAAAAACCCATAGTTATAACTGAAGTTAGATAGTAAACAAAAATGTAGAAAGATTAGCCCCATAGATAAAATTAATCAACAGCTACCAAACTTTAGAGCAAACTGCACTGGAAACTTAGTTCAGGCGCGAGGCATTTCATACAGTGTGGTCCTTTCTGAAATCGTTTACTTGTAGCTATGAACATTTTCTGATGATATTTGGTTTTGTAAATCTGAACAGGCTGCAGTGGAAACATTACCCTGTGTGCTGTGATAGATATATAATCCACAATTTGACCTCTGATCCTGGTCCAAATATCTATGATAATGTGCACATCATTCTTTCTCTTCCCAGCTGGCTTCAACTCAAATTCTTTTTTGGTGCAAGGCTTCATAAACACAATGAGAGAAATCACTTGAAGAAACCAAGCACTACGGGTGTCATTTGGACCGTGAATTACACAAATGATTTGATGTGAAGTATTAACCACCAATATCCCTTCACAGATCAACTCTTCAGTTCTCTACTTCCAGACTCTTCAGCCAGAAGACTTACTTTCTGTGTGCTTTGCTTTCATGGCTGCCACTTGATGTAGCCTGAGCTGTGCAACAGAAGCCTCTGCTGTTTCCCTTTTATTCTTCACAGCTACATTTTTATTTTTGGAATTGTTACTGAACATGTAAGAGATGACAAAGAAGACAGACACATTCCAACAACGGAACATCCCCTTCTTTTAAGATCTAACTTTAGCCATTGGGTTATCCATGTGCTTTAGGCTCAAAGCTGCACCTGGGTATTTGAGGAGGAAACTGTGTAAAGACCTCCTGATAACTGAGCTGCTAAATCCCTCAACAAGCCATTTCATCATCAATCATCATCATCATCATCTCCAGGTATCCAGGCAGTCTTCCTTCAGCTGACACTTGTGTGGCAGATGGTGCAAATGGCCTGGCACACGTATGCTGAATCCATGTTGAAAAGTGACAGACTGCTAACATCTTTAGTACACCTCTACCCCGATATAACGCGACACGATATAACACAAATTCGGATATAATGCGGTAAAGCAGCGCTCTGGGGGGGGCGGGGCTGCATGCTCCAGCGGATCAATGCAAATTCGATATAACGCGGTTTCACCTATAATGTGGTAAGATTTTTTGGCTCCCGAGGACAGCGTTATATTGGAGTTGAGGTGTATTGTGCTTTTTGGGAGAACTGCTGATGAGGAAGTCTGAAAATGACTGGAAATATTTGTGATTGAATTTTTCCTGGCTTCTTTGAGGGTGACTTGTGTCACCTTCTTACCTGGTGTTGTTTATTATTGTTACTACTACTGTTTTTCTTTTCTGCATCTTACTAACTCTCCTTGACTCAGACTCTTTCACAGCAAATGTATTTTCATATGCATGATTTGTGCTGTGCTAACATTAATTAGTTAATCCTCAGCAGCTCTTTCAGATAATGATAATTACTGTACCAACTCCCATTTTTAGAAATAGGAAAACAGACACAAAGAAATTAAGGCCAACATTTTCAAAAGTGGCCACTAATTCTGGATATTTGCCACAGTTTCAGGGTAACTGCACCTGTGACCTGCTCAAACCATGCCCTCTTAGGTCTCTAACAATCACTCTCACTGAACAGGGACCCATGTTCCACTCTCTCCTGACCAGGGCTTTAGACTTGCAATCTCCTGGTATGCAGACAGATTCTCCCCAGCAGATCTGATCAAAAGTCTAGGCTCCATGCATTGCTGTCTCTCCAAGGGCTATGACTGACATACTCCAGTGGCTACAAGTCATCACGGGTCCTAGCAAGCACTACCTAGGACTGCTGTGAGCGATATCTAAGCCTCTGTGTTCTGTAGAGTGGCCACCGATGCATCCCCAGAATACTAGACATTGCAGTACTTCCGGAGCGGTGTGACCCCGCACCATGTATGTGAGGTCACGCCAGATGGGGCGGAGCAGCACACTCTTCAAAATGGCCTCCTTTCCAAAAACAGGACAGTATGACTTAAAACCAGACAAATGTCCTGCCTTGTGGTCTGGATCCCCTGGGGTTTGTCAGACTTCTAGAGCTGCAGCGCTGGTTCCTCCCTTTGCTGCTCTGGCATATTTCCTGGGTACTGATCCATCTGCTACCTGATCAGTCTCCTTCCTTAGCCCCAGGGCCAGCAGTGACACCCCACGAGATACCCCAGTTAATTAAACATACCCCTTTCCCTTAACTCCATCCAAAAAGTGTGAAAGTCCTAGTTTACAGTTTAACTCTCTCAGGGCATAAAGCAGTTGTCGAGCAGTCAGCACGCACACACACACACACACACACACACACACACACTTTGCACAATCAAAACCTTTATACTCTTTTATTCGTAATCATGTCAAGAACAGGGGAGCACGGATCCTACAAAAGAACAAACATCTGAAACCGCAATGTCCCACACTTTCTAGCTCACACTGCCCTTGTGAGCCCTTGGGAAACATCGGGGTCCAGGAAAGCAGACAAAGCGTTCCCTCCTCATACAGGCTGTGGTATGCTAGCTGGTCTCCCTCACCCAGCTTCTGTGACCTTCTGCTCTTCTGCCCCATCCTCTCTCTTCCTCTCTGGCCACCAGTTCCTCTGTTTCTTTATTTAAGCCCCTCCTGGTCAGCTGGTTTTGTTTTACTGCTGGTATGTTTCCACTGTCAAGTACCATTGTTAACCTTAAGTATTTCCCTTTGTATCTGTCTGGTGTGTACATGCTACAGGACCTGTCAGCAACAGTGAACCTACATACAGATCGGCATTTGTAATATAGCAGTTTTTCATCATATGACTTCACAAATCTGGCAAGTCAAAGTCCTACCAACCCTTTAGCAGGGTTTGGATAAAAGGTTGTGTCCATTTGCTCAATCAAAATGAAGGCACCTCTGGCAGGTTAAACTCAGTCTTTTATACCAAAAAGTCTTTCTTTGTCCTTGGGCCTCCGGTACATATCTAAACCAATACATGAAAACAACCCCATGCGATGGTACTTCTCTGGAGTAGCCTACAGTCTAGAGACTGCAGTAATGACCCCCATTGTGTTTAGTTCCTGGAGGAGCTTTGGTAACCCTTGCTCATGGAGTAGAATACAATCCCTAGTGCACAATGATCCATATAACATTCATAAAGTTAATATAATAGTCCCGGAAAATACTGCATGTGATTGTAAAATCTGTCATGGCTTCTGTTTGTAAATGCCCAGCTTGCACACTGGATGAAATCCATTGGTTTTCTATTGCCATTGACTTCAATTGGGTCAGGATTTCACCTCTTGGGCTTAATTTTTGGAAAGTACTGAGGTCTGCAGCTACTGAAGTTATAGGTATTTGGCTTTTTTTTAAAATCAGGCCTATGGGTCTAAAATCTGGCATCTAAAAACCAAGGAACTCAAAATTAAGTCCCAATTTTCTAAAATAGGTGCACTCCCAAATTGCACAGCATATTGTCCCAGCATATGCATAGGCTGTGGATTTGTGTGCATATACTCACCGTACCCTGAGTTAGATTTAAAATTCCTTTGAGTGTCTTTTTATTTTCTATTTTATTCCCTCACAAGACTTTCTGAGGGAGGAGAGCAGAGTACTTCTTTCTATAAAACTAACCCCCAAAAGCCCATTCATGCATATGAATAGCAGTACATGAACTCCATGAACTGTTTCAACTGCTTCAAAACTACTTCACAATGTGCTTCTGGTGTTGACCCATATACACCTCATATGTAAGTAATAAAGTGCCAGTATTCTAATGGAAAATTAGGAGTACATTTGCAGCTGGAACTCTACTCCGGCCTCCATGTATGGGTGCAAAAAATTATATGTACTCTTACTTGCACCTGCTTTTGCAGTCACAAACACCTGCTAACAATTCTAGCACCTGTGGGCATAAACAGTTTTTAAATGCTTAGAGGGCCAAATATACCACACCTTTCTGAAAGGGGTAAATTATCAACCATTAGCCTCCATCTCTGCATGTGCAAAGCTGCGTGCACACAAAGATACAAGTGTGTTATGGTTTGACATCTGACAAAAATGATATTACATTTCATAAGGCTTCCAATTCTGGCTTGTAAAAGGATTATGACTAAAACCACCTACTGAATTTTGAGACTGGACTTATTAGGACTTATCACCAACTCTATCACTCTCAGAACTAGTCCCTTGACTCACATGTTCATTTGAGCTGTACTGGAGATCCATAACCACTGGCTACCAGCTTTATACTACTTGTCATTTCACAGTAAGGAATGGCACATATACGCTATATACACCATAATATGTCTGATAAATCTTGATGTATGACAGTCCAATAAAGATGCCAAAAATGCCCTGCCAACTTTTTTCAAGTCTCAGACCAGACACTTTATTTATAATAAGTGATAGTATTCATTAAAATAAATGTTTAACAACCAGTGATTAGCAGAGTGGCCATATTTTAAATGTTTAATTTGCTACCAATATAGTTTTGCATTAGCGAGCTTGGAAAACAATTACAAATTACACAATTCAATTTTCCAAATGGATTATTTTGTAACTAGGCAGAAAGACTGCTTAAATTACTTCTGCTGTTTCAAGGGAAAATTAATACGACCGGATTAAAACTCAGATCCCCTTGAGGAATCAGTATATTCCTGTCAGCATTATGCAATTAGTTGGTATAGTATTGGAATATTAAGACTGTTTCTGATATGTTGCAAAGTCAAAAGACATTTAGAGAAACAAGAATTTAACTTCCAACATTCCCCCCCCCTTTTTTTTTGCATATGATAACTTGTAGATGATTTATTTATGTTTACCAATGAAAACAAGACAGCTACTTAAAAGGCAATTTTCTGCCCAGCTTTTGTAGTCTGTATTCTAATTATTTTTCCTCCCTTGTGGGACTGCATGAATTAAGTGGCCATTTTGCTTTGTGTATACAAATTTGGAGCCCACTTCTTAAGCTTCAAATGACTTTGTTCTCACACAAGTCACCTATCTATAGCCTTGCCCTGAATAAATCACATCCGTAGAACCCTTTAACCTTTATATGTTGTAAAACTAATAGAAGATTCCAAAGTTAAACTGATATTATTTATAGGCCAATATTTTACAAAGTTACTTATTTCAAAATGATTTGTTGTTCTTTTAACTTAACGAGGCATTGATTTTTATCTATTAAGTACAGGACTCTTCCATGGAACCTGGATTGGTAACAGAACTACTGAACCCTCCCCTATGCACTCAAAAAAGGGATAGCTAAAATCTGGCCCTAGGTAATTAGTAGAGAGCTTGTACGGCATAACTTAACATCTACTGAAATTATTATGCCTTGCCCATCACCATGGGCACATACGAACACATACATATGAACAAAGTCCACATACCATTAATCTTTAGAATCTTAAACCCAAAGACAAACCTGTTTTTCCTACCTTTAATGATCCTCTGCTGTAGGTATTTTAAGCCATCTGCAGGGCTGGCAAACTCTCAGTCCTGTCCTCAAAATTTGTGCCCACAACTGAGTCTATCTTCAGAAGCTGACAAACAGGGATTCTCAGAAGCCAGCAAGATGAGTGAGTAACCGCCAGGAGTGAAATACCAAGGATGAGGGTGGATTTGGGGCCCAGATCCACAAAGGTACCTAAGCATCTGTGGGAACATCTACACTGCAGCTGGGAGCATGCTTCCCAGCTTGGATAGACAGACACACGCTAGCTCTGTTCGAGCTCACATGCTAAAAATAGCAGCATAGCTGGGGATAGCACAGGCAGCAGCTCAGGCTAGCTGCACAAGTACAAACCCACCCAGACCCCCTGGATACATATTTGGGTGACTAGCCCAAGTCCTGTCCGTGTGCTATCCCTGTCTACTGCTATTTTATTCCACTTGCTCAAGCAGAGCTAGTGCGTCTGTCTACTGGAGCTGAGAAGCAGGATCCCAGCTACAGTGTAGACATGTCCTGATTGACAGGCCAGAAGGAGGTGCCTATCTCTGCTTGGGATTTTCATCCATGAACCTTCTCCAGGTCAGCCCTTTCTCATGAAAAACCATAGAGATGCCACCTGACTCCAATAGTGAATAGTCCAGTGGATTGAGAACTCACCCAGGGTGTTGGAGACCCAGTTCAAATCCCTGCTGTGCCTGATTTGGAGCAGGGACTTTAATCCATGTCTCCCACCGTCCTGGAGAGTTTCCCCAACCACCACTCTAGAGGCTGCTCTGGGGCGGGTCTCTCTTACTCTTTTCTGTTGAAGCTTTCCCACTTTGTATAAGTAAATATTCATTAGGCCATGGAGGGAGGGGGAGAAAGAGAGAGATTGACTCTATAGCTGGACAGTCAGGTTCAAGTCCCTGCTCCAATGAAAATGTAATTTATACAATGTGGAACAGCTTCAAAAGGAGAGACTGAGAATGACCCATGTCTGGGCATCCTCATGGGAGACCTGGGCTTTAGTCCCTACACCAAGTTAGACAGGGAGGATGGAATCCGAGTCACTACACTAACCGCTGGGCTATTGGATATTCTGCAGGACATGTATGCTTACAGCAGTCCCCCAAATTCCCCATCTGTTTGCTCCTGTCTTTTGAGCAAGATAGTGTGCTTTGAGAATGCCTACCGGATTGGGCACCACAGGCGAGGCAGGCAGGGGAATACCTAGCTTGGGAATCCCACCATGCTTTGGGCATGAGCTAGGGCTCCAAGCAGCTCATTAGCTGCAGGGTGGCATCCGGTCTTTGTGTGTGCCATCAGTGGAAACTTAAGCACCTATGGGGAGTAAGGCATCTACAAGATCAGGTGGCACCTGAGCAGTGGTTTGATGAATGTCCGTGGAGCCTAAATGTTGGACTTTGGCATCTAAAGAGGCAGTTAGGTGCCTAAATACCTTTGTGAATCTAGCCCCAAATCACTAGGCATAATGAGCAGGGCTGTGCATGAAAACAATAATCTATAACTGAATTTCCCTTTCTTTGTGCGTTCAGTGAAAGACCTTTAACATTTAGGGGACTGGCTGGAGGAGGGGTCAGAGGTGGTGTTTTTGTTTTTTTGTTTTTAAAAGAAGAAGAAGAAATGTAAAGAGCCTTTTACAAGTAATTTGAAAATGCTGTGAAGATTTTAGGTTTTTCGGGATTTTCCATAAGCCATAGCCTCACACTACATCAGGGATCGGCAACCTTTCAGAAGTGGTGTGCCGAGTCTTCATTTATTTGCTCTAATTTAAGGTTTCACATGCCAGTAATACATTTTAACGTTTTTAGAAGGTCTCTTTCTGTAAGTCTATAATATATATAACGAAACTATTGTTGTATGTAAAGTAAATAAGGTTTTTAAAATGTTTAAGAAGCTTCATTTAAAATTAAATTAAAATGCAGAGCCCCCTGGACCGGCGGCCAGGATCCGGGCAGTGTGAGTGCCACTGAAAATCAGCTCGTGTGCCGCCTTCGGCACGCGTGCCATAGGTTGCCTACCCCTGCACTACATGTTTTTCCTTGATCTTGGGGGAACATCATTAATTTAAAAACATCTAGTTCCCCTCCTCCCTCATTCATATTTTTCAGGATATTCTTTAAATAAAATGAACATACGTATGTTTAAAGGCCTGATTCAGATAAATTAGGTGTGCATAATCTCTCTGATTGCATATGTAAATGCTCCTAGCTATTTGGGTGTGCATTTGCACTGATTGAGGAAGTCAGTCTTGAAGTTGAAATTCATGCTGGCTTCTGTACTGTCAGTCTGAAATTAATCACAAGTTACGTCAATAAGTCATATACTCTCCATTTATTTGTATTTGATTTACCAGCATATTTTTCACATTTAGGAAGGGGCCTGATGCATACTTAAAATAAAGGTCCAAATCTGTGTTGCATCAGAGACACAGCACAGAAGATACAGGCCACAGAGAGTCGGAGGAAAGGTGGCTTTACACCACCAAATTTGCAAGGCAGCCGAAACAGCATTCAGCATAAGTGAGAGCATCCTCCAGGCTGCCTATGGGCTCACTGCATCTCAGTATCTCCATAGTGCCAAGCACTATGGCTAGGCCTCCTTCCACCCTCAACCCAATCCCTGCCTTGCATCTTATCCTGGAGCTTGTGGGGGTGAGACACTATAAGGGAGCTTATGTCATCCCTATTCTACTTCTACATCAGAGGATCTCACCCAGCCCCTTTCAGTTCCTTTACAGCCCCACACACCACTGGAGTGGCATATAGGTGGCAGAGTTGATCCCAGAATTCCAATCTGGGTTAAGCCTGGGTGAACCATTCAGAAAAGCAAAGCAAACTCATCTGAACTGACTGTTCGGATATATAGAGCAGAATACAGATATCATGGGTCCGTGATCAGCAGTCTCAGATACCTCAATGTGATGACACCATTCTAGAGCCCACAGACCAAAACCCTACGTGGTGACATAGTAAAGCAACCCACCAAGCAGAACTCAAAAGAGTTCTCAGGCCACAGAAATTGAGAGTCTGACCCCAGATCCAGGACTCTTGGTATAACAATGCCTTGAAAGCAGATGCTTAAGAAAGAGCCCTGTCCTATCGCAATAAATTAAAAGTAACACCTGCAGTTAAATCTATCATTACAAATATATATATAAGAAGAAAAGATTTAACACTTCAGTGAAGAAGCAGGTGCTACAGAAAAGATTTAACACTTCAGTGAAGAAGCAGGTGCTACAGAAACACTGGCTGTTTTCATCATTTTTCCTCCCCTAGCCCCGTATAGTTTTTGTGATGGTGTAAAACTTTTCTTGTAGAATGATATATAAGGCGAGCAGAGGCTCCTGCTGTTACTAGATTTGATGCTGCCTTCCCCAGCATTTGGGAGTCATTTTTCAGGGCCCAAGAGGGAGGTTAATAACCAAAATTCTTAAACATTATTAATGCAAAAGTGGAGTTTCCTCCTACAGTATCATTTGTCGAGCTGGACCTCATTCCCCTGGATTCATTAGCACAATCTCTCGTCGCAGTGACACCAGGCATGGTAAAGGGGTGGGGCTGCTTTCTCATTTGTTGTAGCGATGCTGCCTTTGTCTTAGCTATTTAAAAGCAACCTTCTTTCCCATGGGTATTTAATGAGAATATTAACAGAAAAGAACACAAAGCTATTACCATACACTTAGACCCATTCTTGCTGACCAGTGTGACTATATATCAATAAAGGCAGAGTGCCACGATTCCATGTTGGTCTCATACATCAAAGCAACAGAGCATAAAGATGATGCCTTAGTACAATACATCACCGAAGCCACATTACTCTAATGATATACATAGTGAAAAACTGACCAGAGGGAATATTAGCTGAAATCTCTGCCACGTAAAATTGGTTTTGAATTATTAGCCACGCTGTTCCTAGAACCAGCTCATGATTCAAATAAAGGAATAATGATGATATGGCTATTTTTCTCTTCACTTTATTAGATTTAGTTAATATTACTATTATTAATTGTTATTATTATTATTATTAGACACATTTAGTTAGATTACATCCCAGATTGGAATTTCACACATCTACAAAGTAGCCCTCAGGCCCTGACTCATCTAGACAGACAATGCCCCCACTCTTCTTGGTAACTATGACATCAAAGCGAGTAACATCAGAAAGTCTAAACTCCGTTTCTGAGCAATCACCTTCACAATTTGCATTCACAATATGGATATATGCCCAACACCTAAGTGAGCGGATGCAGGGAAAAAAAATTTTTTTCATGACACATGAGGGTGGGTGGGAGAGGGAGGTTTGAGTGTAGCTGACAATTTGTTCTCCAAACTTTAGGTACTACTTTTTGTGGCTATGACAGCCTTTGTTCTGATGCCATAGACTACAAGAGAGGCAGTTCTACAAAACTTTCAGAAATTTCCTATAAAATATACTCTTATGGTAGAAGTAGCAATTGAATGCATGTTACTCAATACTCCTATCAATAATTTGAAAACCTCAGTAGAAAGAATTAAAGGTAGATCTCACAACCAGCCAGATCCAGATGACCATTCAAACTACACTGTGGATTAGACCAGTGGTTCTCAAACTAGGGCTGCCGCTTGTTCAGGGAAAGCCCTGGCGGGCCGGGCCGATTTGTTTACCTGCCGTGTCTGTGGGTTCGGCCAACTGCGGCTCCCACTGGCCGCGGTTCGCCGCTCCAGGCCAATGGGGGCTGCAGGAAGCGGCATGAGCCGAGGGACGTGCTGGCTGCCCTTCCTGCAGCCCCCATTTTGAGAACCCTAGTTTGAGAACCACTGGATTAGACAATCTCGTTTGCTTGGATGGACACTAGCACAGAATTCGGCTCCGATAGACATTGATTATGGTCACACCTGACTGAGGAGTTCCTATGTATTGCAGAGTATCTGGATGAGGCAGAGCTGGTGGAAAATTTTCAGATTTCTGATGAAAACAGTAAAAAAAAAAAAAAGAAAAGATTTTGTGATACGTTTTTGCTATTTTGACCAGCTTATACAGTGGTTGACATTTTTTCAAAAATTCTAAATTTGGCCTAAAAGTCTTCAATCACCTGTCAGATAAAGGTAAACATCCAGGGGCACCTGAACTAGTCTGTGCTTAACATTGAGCACATGGAACTTCATGCAAACAGGGGCAGTGATTTGAGGACAAGGGATTTCCCAGCTCAAACCAGATGGCTTGTCGAGAGTAAGGGGCAGAAAAAGGAGCTGCTGTTATTTTGGCTACAGGTTGGACATACTGGGGCAAGACCCTCAGCTGATGCAAATCAGTGGCATAGCTCCACTGAAGTCAATGGAGTTATTTCAGTTTACACCAGCTGAGGAATCTGCAACTTTATCACTGAATTTACCATCTCTGTACAAGAAAAATAGTAGAGCTGAGTGGAAAATGGTCTTGTCCCATGAAAATTTTTGAGATACCAAAAGAATTTCCCATCCTGAATTTGGTTGAAAATTTGAAAATTTTCACAAACAGGAAAAAAATCTAGCTGGGTCAATCAAAACATTTTCTTTTAGTAATTTTGAGAAGTTTCATTTTGATTTCAATTAATTAATTAATTATTATTATATTAGAGCTAGCATCAATTTCAAAAGAAAAGTCATTTCAACCTGGAAAACTGGAATTTTGTGTTTCAAAAATGTCAAAACAAAACATCGTCAATTCTGATACTTCTTTCCTCCAATTTTGTTGTTTTGTGTTGAAAAATTTGTCTAAACTGACCCTTTCCCACAAACAGTTAAATAAAATGGTATTTTTCAACAAAAAGATTTGTCAGAAAATTCCCGACCAGGCCTAGTAAACAGGACTTGTGGACATTTTGTAAATTAATAAGTTATGCTACAGCTGGAAAACACCCTGTCTCCATTTCAAATTTCTCTCCCAATGAAAAATGTGGACTCTGCTACGCCACAGACTCTGTTACCACAGCAAAGGGGAAATACTACCCAGGCAAATGATAGCTCATCCTGGTGCATAATTAAATTTAAACAATATTGTCTGATAAGCATTGCTTATTTTTCATTTTTGGGTGTGCACAGAAGAATGATAAACATGGAGAAGCAGTAAATTATAATGATGACACTGACTGTTTGGTGAGGGGCATGGAGAGGGGCATGGAGAGAATACGCTTCCAGATTCACTGTTGGAATAGTGAATGAAATCATAAAATTAAAATAACATTTACTCTAGACTACAAATGATTTCTGATGAAAACGTACATACTGCAGCAGAAATATTCTGGATATAGATAATTATTATTGTGACTAATTTGCATTGTAGTAGTGCATTTAGGGCCCTGCTCCAAATCAGAGTCCTGTCATACAAGGCACTGTACAAACTTATAGTTAGAGACAGACCCTGTGCCAGACAGTTTACATCTAAACCGTTGGGGCAAACTGGCTTCTTGTGAACACACTTCTACTGAGCATGAGGACATCCACTCCCAGGCTTGTTGACCAACATGTTTACAATGTCGAGCTCCACTGGCCACATGCATGGCTCACCTACAAATTCTTGTCCATTGTGGTCCCACATATGGAGACATCCTGGAATACTACTCCATTTTGTACAGGAAATTGCAGAATACCTTACATGGATTCTTTGTGGCTTCGCTTCCCATGTATTTAGACATTTGAGTCTTATATATCTGGAACTTGGGGCAGCTCTGGTTAACGGGCTCTGAAGTTTGAAAAGTTTTGGTTGGAATAACATGGATTTCCCATGGCAGAATCTCAATGGGAAAGCATGGCTTGTGCACTGTAGGTTTGCTTAAATTCTCATGGATTTACCAGAACCAGTACCAGAAGTGGGACTATTAGCCTGTCACAGGATGAGCTGGCCCATTAAGAGGGTTGAGGTCTCAGCTGAACCTGTATCAGATTTGGTCTGGTGGTGGTCTCCCCACCTAGAAGCAGTGAGTGAAGTCACCTGACAAAGCATCAGGTGACTAGGAATTGGGCTTTCTGGGGGAATAAAAGGACAGTCCTGGCCAACTGACTGCTTGGCCTGTGGATGAGTGTCAACTGACTGGAATATACCATTTAGCTTGACACATTTGGGCTTGAACTCAAAATGCAGCATGAGCAACCATACCAAAATGTTTCTGAATACCCAGAAAGAGCAAGAACAGTTTCCAAAAATCTTGAATGGGAAGTGCATGTACATAGAGGTTTGAAAGGATGGCGGCTGATCTAGAAATGCGGGTCAAACTCAAACCTAGACAGATTTCAAGTGTATTCAGTGTCTGAGTCAAATCTTTCACACAACTCCAAAAAATATCATAAAATGTAGTTCTAGATAGAACTAATGTAACTTTCAGAAGTATATGTTGCACATGCATTTTTTAATTTTAAAATTACATGAAGATGTTTTATTTCCTTAGAAATTTTTCATGTTTTGGGGTGGAAATGTTGAGATTGGGGTGGAAATGTTGAGATTGGGGCTTGCTTTTGGGTTGTTGTTTTTTTTTTTAAACCAAAACATTTCTAAACAACCCAAAATATTTTCCATGAACATTTTTTAGATGGTCTTTTTACTCAAAAGTTTTTTTTTTTTAAACAAAAACTTTCAACCATGTCTAGTGTTAGTTGCTGCAAAAAACAATTTCTGGGTGTAAGTTTAGCTGATTAAGGGTGAGATTTTCATAAGTACCCAGAACTGGCTGAATTCTGCTCCTATTGAAATCAGTGGGAGTTTTACCATTTAAGTGACTGGGAGCAAAGTTTGGCCTATACTGAGAGCTATTGTAAATGCCACACTAGCTGTCTGAGCTCCCGATTACATCCATAAATCAGTTACTTGATATTAGGCCATATCTTGCAACTTGATTTATGTGGCTGGATCCCTATGCCTTCATGGAATCCCTCTGAAGTTAGTGGTAGCCCTGTGGTATAGTGGTCCACTTGTGCAGATCCAGTTGCAGGAATTGACGTCTGGATTGCATATGTAATAAACTTGCAAATGCAAAAATGGATATCCTCTTAAAGAAGAGAAGAAAATTTGGCCTTAAGTATTTTGGTTCCTCTTGGATCTCAAATCCAGTCTTAAATTCAAAATCTTCCAGGCAATGGTGCATATATGGCTGATGCTCTGCGTTAATATTATAAGAGATTAAATTTGCATCAGTAATTGTCAGAACTGCACCATCATAGAGGTTACATATTCCACACAGAGCTGAAATGTATCTACTCTAAAAATATATACTGTGTAATCCCCACACAGATCAAATGGAAAAATTATTATTCACTTTTCATTGCTTTTGCAAATTGCTTAATATAAATTTGAATGAACGCCTTTTTCTGGGCATGATGTACTACAAATAGCCCTGGGGTTTTATGACCAATCCCTTATAAATTATATTGAGCATAGATACAGATGGAGACAAATAGGAGAGAATTCAGATCCAGTATTCCCTCATGATTTCCTCCTATATGTCTCACAAACTGGATAAGAGAGGATCAGCCTCAGAAGCTCATCTGCAGTCTCAGGCACCTCGAAGGTTATGCACATAATTCCTAATTTTCAAACGTATTAAGCTTTTACCAACAAAGATTATAAATTAAAGCATATTATTTTCAACTCCATGCCCAAGGGAATTACTCATGTAAATTCTCAGATGAACTGAGATGAGCAGAGGTCTCTAGAGAGAAGTGATTAGAAAAATTAAGGAAGTTCATTGGTCTGAAAAGCATCTAACGAGGGCTTTCATATTAACACGGAGCAAAATTCGCTAACTTCAGCAGAGTTAGACTAAGGATGAATGTGGTCCTTTATGTTTCCAAGAGTTTGCACAAATAATCCCTGCCAATATAGATCATTACAAGTTCAACTGAAACTTGTGTCTAAAAAAACCTGGTGGTAGGGCCCTTAAAGTCATGGTTATGGCAATTATGATTTAGACTCCCCTTTCCAGGCAAGCACTCTGGGCCTGATTCTTGTTTACATTAAGGCCATTTTATACTCATTTAGCAGTGCAAATGGGTCTTAAAGTACAGTAGGTGTAAATATTAATTTACTCCCACTTACATCTTTGACAGTGCAAAGAGACTTTTAAGTGGCCTTCGTGTAAATGAGACTTGGGCCCTATCTTTTTATATGTCTGAACTGTATTTAGGTCACTATTCTTACCATGCTAATAATAAACTCTGGCGTTGATTCATAAAGGTACTTAATCACATGTTTTCAGTGTTGAAAAAGAGGGGACACACTCTTTGTGAAAAAACTTCCATGAATATTTTCCAACTTTTCAACTAGCTTTAAGGCTCATAAGTGCAACAGAGTTAGGACAGACACAAAAGTGAGCCCAGGATTTTGAGTATCTTGATTATTTACAGTTATATTCACTGTAGATGAGTTGTCAAACTACACACGTTATAAAATCTTTAAATTTCACTGGAGAGCGTGTCTTTGAAGTAGCAGCAAAACTAAGCATTTTTGGCCTCTAAACATCTGTGGGAGCAGTGTAGAATTATGAACTCAATGGAAATTGGGGTAAGTTTACATATGGCCAAATCTTACCTTGTGATAGCACCTAAAATAGGCGGCACGCTCATCTGAAAACTTTTCCAGTCGTTTTGGCCCTTTGCTTGAAGCTTTCTTGAATACTAACCAGCATCTCTGATAAATCTGGAAGCACAAAAGAGTAAACTTGGCATCTCCAATGACTTGAATATCACTGACATTTGCATAAAATGTTTTCTTTTTGATGCTTTTGCATGTAAATTATTTACAAGTCACAAACTAGTTGTTGCTTACAGTAAAAATAAAACATTCTATCCACCATGGATCTAAGATAGACTTGCTTAAATCAGAAGAAAGAAAATGAGGGTTTTGAAGACAGATCCAGGGGGAAAAAATCATCACTGGCCTGGTTTCAGAATACAATGGCATGAAGAAAAAGTTTCGGAACAAAATACTTGTTTGATCATTTCCTTTAATGCTAGCCACTAGAGGGAAAAGGATGCAAATCATGGACTTGCTAATGCAAGATAATTTCAGTTCCCAGGGGATCAATACTATAGAGAGAATAGTTGAATGATTTTTATTTAGACATACTATATTATTGTAATGGGTGTAATTAAAATAGACATAGGATTCAGTCTTGCTACATGCACTTCAGATAGCAACTTTGTAAAATCTTGATCAGAGCAGACAGGCAGGTACGGCTCTTTCCGTAACAAAGACAGGAACGACGCTCTGTGTTTCTGAAGGGATTGGAAAAGTTACTGGACAACACAAAGGCAAAATCATTCAATTATCCTGGAATCTAGAACCAAAGGTTGGTCCCAGTGAAGTCAATGGGAATTTTACCAGCATTTAGCCATTAATCATTCCCATATGTTCATTGTATTCACCTGAACTTATTTATTTTTGAGCTCTTCTTCTGCTTAACAGAACACCAGGGAAGTTGAAGGAGTATTTCATTAGCCCCCATAAATCCAGCCTTGACCCACCTGTCTCTCCAACTACTGCTCTATTCCCCTTAATCTGTTCACCTCTAAATTCAATTGTGCCACTTACTTATTATCATTAATTGTACTATAGTAGCATCTGGGAGCCAACCAAAATTGCCACACTTTCAGAAATGTGTGGCTAAATTGGAAAGAATTCACACAACGGCAACAAAAGCGATAAAAGGTTTAGAAAACTTGACGTACGAGGAAAGATTAAAAAACTGGGCATGTTTAGTCTTGAGAAAAGATGACTGAGCAGGGGACCTGATGAAGAGTTTTCAAATATGTTAAGCAACTAAATATCAGAGCTCTAAAATTGTGACGCCTTCCCCCCCCCCCCCAAAATGCATTCACAAGAAAATTTCTAATTGTATGATTAACAAACAAAACTGGACTTTGAATGAAAAAACATGTTCAAAGAAGGCAAGGAATGTTGACATTAAAGAATCATCATGTTTTCCATAATTCCCTCTCCCCTTTCTAGTAGATTAAATGTAGCACAGAATAACATATATTTACTCATAACACTGAAACAGAAAATAAAGAATTATTAATGATAATATTAAGATAATATTGATAGCTGTATTTTTAATGATTTGTAATTATGTATAGATGAATTAACACTTAAGCCATGGTTTTGGTCGGCATATGTGTGGTTTGGGCAATTCTTTTACATAGAATTGCTAATCTGCTTAAAATGTTATTGCTGACAGAAGATAACATGTGTTGGAAGATGTAAGTAAAAAGAGTCACAAACAGGAAATGATAAATAAATAAATTAAAAACAAACACACTTTTTCTAGGAAGACCCAGGGCACAGTGACATAAAAACAATCTGACCCACAAACTGCAAACCCAGCAAGAAAAATACAGAAGATGGGTAACTGAAGCTTGCACATGCGTAATGTATAGGTTACCTAAAATCCAAAGGGCTGATGTGCTAAAAGCCAATGGGATAAAGATTAAATAATCTGTAATGTAGAAATGTATAAAAGACCTAAGTGAGCATGGCCCCAAACTGGAGAAACACCAGACCAGAAACTGAAGAACAGGACTGAAGGACCAGACCAAGGGAGAAGAGAAAGCAATGATTATTATAAAAGGTGGAAGAACTCCCGGTGCCCCAGATGTGGTAATTTGGGTCCATTTATCAATTCTGTCTTGTCTGTCATTATTTGCCTGGAATAAATGTATTTCCGGCTGGACTAAGTGACTACAACTCTGTCTGACATTGTATAAATAAGGCAAAAATTGATTAAGCCTAAATTGGGTGGACTTGTAACTCAGTTTCTCAACTTTTACTCTCAACAGCTTTTATAAAGAGGAGCATGATCAATTATTCTCCATGTCCACTAAAATTAGTTGAAGTAATAAGGGACTTAATCTGCAGCAAGGGAGATTTAGGTTAGATATTAGGAAAAGCTTTCTAACTCTAAGGTTAGTTAAACTCTGGAATAGGCTTCCAAGGGAGGTTGTGGAATCTCCATCATTGGTGTTTTTTAGAAACAGGCTGGACAAACCCGCCAGGGATGGTCTAGATTTACTTGGTCCTGCCTCAGTGCAGGCGGCCTGACCTGATGACCCTTTGAGGTCCCTTCCAGCCCCACATTTCTAGGATTCTAAACTATTGCAGCCCCATTGTGCAAGGTACTGTACAAACACAGACTAGTAAATAGTCCTTGCCCCAGAGAGTTTATTATCTAAATTTTAGAGACAAGGTGGCAAATGGTAAGGAAGGGGGATATAACACAAGCAGAGTGAAAAATGTGGTGGGCTGAGAGCATCATGTTAGCATCATGGGTCTTCTATTTACTTCAGGGGAGTGTTCTGTGAGGATGGGGATTAGCTAAATGGAAAGACATGGGAAGGGAGAGGGAGAAAGAACAGGGAAGAGAGAAGGAAGAAAGGAAGTAGGTATGAGAGGAAGAATTGTCCAGTGGTTAGGGCACTAATCTAGGATTTGGGAGAGCCAGATTCAACTCCCTGCTCTGCCACCGACTGTCTGGCATTGGGCAAGTCACTTAGGAAACTAAGGCACTGACAGTCTATCTGTAAAATGGGAACAGCAGCACTTCCCTACCTCAGATGGGTGTGATGAGGATAACTGTATTTAAGATTATTGTAAGGTGCTCAGATATGGGAGCCATGTAAGTGCCTTAAACAGAAAGAAAGTGGAGTGAGGTGCCGGCTTTGGGGTGGGAAAGTAGTTCTGGTTCCTTACAACTGTTGCTTCCCATACAACTGCATTCTCAACCCCCTTCAGTCTGAGGGCTGTTCTAAACTTAACACTTCAATCGAGCTAGCTATGGTGCTCAGGAGTGGCTACACTACAGTGCTACAGAAGCACCACTGCAGTGCAGTAGCTGTGCCGATGTAGTATCTATAGTGTAGACAGCCTGATTCACCCTTGTCCACTACCAAAATCCTCTCAGAGGTCTTTAGTTACTCCATTAAAGCCAGACCCCAGGATCTCTATTCTTTCCTCCCACTCTTTGAACCCTCTGTTGCTTCCAAGAAGGTGGGCGACACCTGTTTTGACTTCTTCTCCTTGACTTCCATGACTCCATCCTCTTCTTGTTTTCCTCCAACCTTGGATTTCGCCTTCAGTATCACTTTAGATGAGTATCTTCCTTCTCCTCAGCCACTGTGCATGAGGGCTTACAGAGGCCCCACCTTCTCTTCTTTACATACAATCTCTCTCATCCATTCACATAGCTTGAACTTCCATCTTTATGCTGATGACTTTCAGATCTATTTTTCCCATCCAATCCTGAACCTCAGTCTCTCTCTCTAAAATCTCCCTGTGGGTGTCTGGTGCAGAGGCTCAACCTGAAATTTTCCTAAGGCGGAGGCCATTGGCAAGACCGGAGCCATCCAGGACTTCTTGTCCCCACCTTCACCAGAGAGACCAGGACTACCTGGACCTCTTCCCCACTCCTGTACTTTCCTTCTGAGATCTCTCTATTCCCCACTCTGTCACTATTAACCTCCTTCCTGTCTTTCAGACCTGGTATCATCTTGGATGCCATCTTCAAGCCTTGTTCCCCTCCCCATCCCCACATACATATTCAGGTTGTATCTAAATCTTCCTCCACACAATTTGTAACATCTATCCTAGTTTCTCTCCAGACAGCTCAAAACTCCTGTCCACACCAATAACATCTCCTGTCTTGATTACTCCTCACTAGCCTCCTACCACCTACCTTACCCCTGCATACCTTGCACAAACAAAGTGGCAGTTTTGGGTGCACAACCAATGCATGATCAGCATTTAAGAGGAAGAAAGGATAGTTAAATTGTAATGAATTTAATAGTGTCCATCACTTAAAAACCACAGAGCAATGCCAGCAACTGCAGCATTCTTGAGGTGAAATTGTTTTCAGCAGCTAGGCAAACACAAGCAGAGTTACAGACTTAGAGGATCCAGAAGCTGGATGAACAAATTCTGCCTTATTAAAATAACCTTTATACTTAATCTAATGGCGAAGTGTGATGATTTGAATCTGGAAAGTTAACAGACAGAAGGGAAATGTATTTATTTGTTGAGTGTAACAGCTGGGAAGGTATTCATTTTTAAATCAGTAATATTAATAATTTTTATACCTTTATAAATCCTGATTTGCGTCTGATGCTCTGTACTTGACATCATGTATGTATATTTGTATACAGAATACCATTGGTATGCATGGCACTTTACAGACAACAACCTTTTACTATTTATAAATATAATCATTGGGTTTATCTAGTGCAGTATTCTACCTCCAGCATGGACAATAACTAGTGCTTCAAAAGGTACAGAGCAGGACACTGTTCCTGCTCCTTTGTCTGGTTCTCCCTGGGGGAGGATTACCCTGGTGCAGGCACTGCGAAGGACAGCTATAAGACTGCCTTCTAAGGATACTCCTGCACACCCCAGCATAAGGGGAGTGGGACCAGGAGCAGGAAGGTGTGCTGGGGGCTGGACTGTAGCAAAGCCCAGAGATTCTGGGCAGCTCGCAGCCTATAGCCTACTTTATCTGAGAGGCCCTCAGGGCTGTCTACCAGAGACCACTGCAACTTAGGGCCAGGAGGGTGTGAAAGACGTTTAATCACACCTTAGTCCATCCACCCCCTAGACTGCAAGTCCTGCACGTCATCTTTTAAAAGTGCAGCACAATTTCACTCCAGGTGTCCTTGTCTGGTCTGCTTCCTGGCACTGTCTGTGCTCTCTAAGGTGCATTATCCGATGAGGTGGGGAGGCCTGCCTTTCTCAAATACGTCCCACCAGTGGAGACATGATGCCACATTACATGGATCATTGATCTGCTGTGCATCAGAGCAGATTTTCCTGTCATCATGTGATCCAATACAATGGGCACATTGCTCTTGATTTTGTGTTTCTCTCATTCTGCCACTGGGAGTTAGGGACACATATTTAGAGAATAGTGTATCTGATTATGGAAACTCCCCAACTATTCTAGAGCATGTGGATTCAGATTCAAGCAGTAAAAATACACTCATTTTCACAATGCAGTGTTTCAGAAACCTTTTCGAGCCAATTATTTGTACTCCGTTCTTAACATCCACTATATAAATTACAGCTATTATGCATGCTACTGACAGATACGCAATAGATCATTGGGAAAATGAAAACATTTGAAGACACCAATCACTTTCTCATGATGCTTCCAAGCAAACCACCTCAGAGAAGGATGGTCTTGTGCTTAAGGTGCTGGTATAGGAATCAGGAGAGCCAGGGTTTCTTGCCACCTCAGCCACAAGTTTCCCATGTTATCCGGGGCAAGTCATCTGTGTACTCTAGTTTCGTCATCTGTAAAAATGGAATGATAAAATATTCCTATCTCACAGAAGTGTTCTGAGGATAAATTTGTTTATGAGGTGATCAGGCAGTAAGGTGATGAGCACCACTACATTTTTTAAATGAAATGTTTGTGTGCATTAGATATACACTTGTAACAAAATGATCCATTTACTGTGCAATTATACAGACACCATAACTATAGCACAGTACTTCTAAGTAATCTTTAGCGCCTGTCAGGTTTCACCCTAAGTCTAACTAAGGAAACAAAGGATACAGCTCAAACGCAATAAGAATTAATGGGCCACTGTTATTTGCATGCCAGACTTGGCTAACATTGAAGATAGCCATATAGACCGGCAGAAAATCTGACCTACTGTCTTCTTGGGTCAGATCTTGCTTTTAACTTTTATGCTTTTGATACAGCAGGATGTTGATTGCAAAGAACAATGGAAGGAAAAAGCCTCTAGTTATTTATTATCTTGGTGCTCTTGCCTGAGTACCATAGGCTTTACTAGTTAAACATAAGAATAGTTACTTACAGCCTAGCTCTGGTGTCACATTGCAATGAGAACACTTACTTTGTGCTGCTTTCTACTTAAGAGAGTCTCAGATGTTGATTATACTTTACGTCTGGGAATGTTTGAGATGGTTTCTGGATGAGAGCAGGAGGTTAGTCAGTAATTTTCTACAATACTTAGTTTGAAATACTATCTTGAGAGTTTATGGGACACATGCTAACCAAGTCATTAAGCTGTCAATTTACTTAGGATAACCTTCCAAATATCAAACATTACGCAGACATCTTTATGATACTTTAAAAAGGTTAGGAAGAAATATCAAAGTACTACTGAAGATAATGTCTTCTGGTTTCCTTTGATCTAAGTTTGAATTAAAAACTAGTGATTGAATATACACACTAATACAATTTAAAGCCCGAATTCATGGTAGTAAAATGTAGGATGTAGGACAGCTTAGTGTAGAAAAATTCATAAATGGATCCGTATGTATTTTATGACCAACAAATGTCTATGCAGATTAAACCTAACAAAATACAATGGCAGGTAATGAAGACAAGAACTAGAGGCCATGTTATGAAACAAGAACATACAGAAAACTCAGGAAGAACTATTTCATGCGGTGGATTAGGATATTTAGATTGTAAATTTTTTGGAGCAGGACAGTCTTTTACACTCTTTGTACAGTGTCTAGCACAACAGGGTCGTGGTCCATACACTATGGTAATACAAATAATAAAGAAAACATTGCTGGAGAAGATCACCAAACCAAATAATGTTAATCGCATTTAAGAAATAAGGGGCATTCAATTTATGCACTCTGCCTGAGTGAATTATCTGACATCTCTGATGGAAACACTAACTTGGGGCCTGATCCAGAGCCTGTTGAAGACAATGGGAACCTTCCCGTGGATTTCAATGGGCTTTTGATCAGGCCTTTGGAAACCAATCCATGGTGCTCACTGTGGCTAATTCCCAGAGAAATCAATGAGAAGTTGGCTGGAGTAAAGACTTCAGGATAAATCTTTGAATTGAAACAAACTGGGGTTGGGTTGGGTGGGAAGAATATCACACAATCTGGAATTACATTAAGAAAATACGGCACACTCTTTGGGCCTGTTATTTTGAAAGTTGTGTGCATGTGAAACTGATTAATATGCATTTCCCTTTAAGTATTTACACACACACACCCCTCATTTGCCATATCCATGTGAAAAACACCTGCAAAGCATCTGCCACTGTAGAGAAAACTCAGTCCATCTTGTGCGCCTGCTCTAAGGCTAACAGACATAATAATGCAGTTCTATTGCATTAGAGCCCTTGTGCAGACTGGAGGCCGTACTGAGAATAGCAATCAAAAGCAGCATTACCAGCTTCCCTTACTAGCTCAGATAACAGTATGTGCACAGAAATCTCATTAAAAAGGTATCACCAGCTATCCCCATCCTTCAATTTGGATGTAACCAGAGATTTCTGTTAAATGATTATTTACACCTCTGCATTGTTGATGTAAACCAAATCATGTCATAAAGATGGAAAGCAGGAAACCTGTGTTGCATAATGACTTAGAAAAGAGTACGGCTGAGCTTTTAAAGGTGAGTTAGGATCAGAGCCGGCTCCAGGCACCAGCTTGGCAAGCAGGTGCTTGGGGCGGCCACTCCGGAGAGGGGCGGCAGGTCCAGCTATTCGGCGGACGGTCCCTCACTCCCGCTCAGAGCAAAGGACCTTCTGCCGAGTGGCCGCCGCAGATCGCGGTCGCGGTGGCGTTTTTTTTTTTTTTTTTGGCTGCTTGGGGCGGCCAAAACCCTGGAGCCGGCCCTGGTTAGGATCCAACTCCCATTGAAATTATTGGTCACTGGGTATCTAACTCCCTTTGGCTCTTATGAAGATCTCAGCCTATAACTCCGTTCAACAAGCATGTGCCCAACTTCAAGAAGAGGATTAACCCCATTGACTTCAGTGAAATTACTCATATGCTTAATTTTAAGCACTTGCTTAAGTACTTTGCTCAGGACCTATGTCTTGCACCAGATACAAATGTGGCTTATGAGAAGTAGCCTCAGATTCCCAGTTTTAACCCCGACAGTGACTATTTTGTTGACTAATTATGTTTCTTTCCCCTGCTTTTCAATCTTACCTGCTTTCCATTTTATCCTTTTTCTCTCTGAGTACTGCTCTGCTCTGCTAATAACTTTTACTGTCTCCCTTCCCCAATGAAGAACAGTCAGGCATATTTACAACCTATTGAGAATTCTCTCCAATTTTCCAGTTTATTGGCAATTCAAGAACATGTTCTGTTGAACACTAGAGTTACTAGCATTTGTGAATTGCATTGTTCAAGGATTTCTAAAGAGTGACCAAGATGAAAACCCTGTTTAATCTAGCAAAAATAGATCTTATGTCAAGACTTTTTAAAAAAAACTCTTCTACATATACCTGGGGGTAGGGATAGCTCAGTGGTCTGAGCATTGGCCTACTAAGCCCACAGTTGTGAGTTCAATCCTCAAGGGGGCCATTTAAGGATCTGGGGCAAAATCAGTACTTGGTCCTGCTAGTGAAGGCAGGGGGCTGGACTCAATGACCTTTCAGGGTCTCTTCCTGCTCTCTGAGATAGCTAGATCGCCATATATTTTTATTTATTTTATTAGCAATTAGGACATGTGTTGCTACTGTTTTGTTCTGAGCATCTTTATTATTTGTTATGGGGAAGATTTTCATAGGCACAGTGAGGAGTAGGGTACCTGACTCCCCTTTGTGCCTCTGAAAAATCTCCCCCTATTTGTATTATCATGGCACCTAGAGGCTCCAACCAAAAACAGGGCCCCATTGTGCCATGCTATACAAACAAGAGAGATCCTGCCATGAAAAGCTTAGTCTATTTTAACCATATAACCCCTACAATTTGAGACAATATTCTCCTCAAACCCTTCTCCCAATGAGAAAGAGGTTGGAGAACCAGACTGGCTTCCGAGTAGGAAAAAAAATAGTTAGAGATTTTTATTATATATCTTTTGAGTATTGATCCCGGTTTGTTACCTCACTTACAAATGAAACCACCATTTCAGTTCAGAAACTTTACAGCTCAATAAATTGGAAAATAAAAGTCCCACGGTACCTCTTTTTTTAAAGCATTACAGTCTTGATGAGAACCATTATACTGGGCTAGTGGCATTAGCTTTATATAAAAAATTGATTAGAGGTCTGGTCTTAGCCAGTTACAATAAAACAGAGACACAAGGCAGTCAAATTTCATGGCTTTCTTACTAAAAATTGTCTTTTTATTTAAGAACAATTTATAACAAAGAGATATGCAATACCCAGTCCTTATGGAACCAAAGCTTGCAGCTGATGACAGTCTGATCCCAGTCCTGTCCGGTTCAATCATTAACTCAAATTTACATTCTTTTATAGATAGACAGTCGACAATCTATAACTTCCTTTTTTACATTAAGGACCATTATACATATCCACTTTTTTTCAGGCATACGTTACAAATTTCCAAGTACATATTGCAATATACAAATTTTCCATACTAATGCAGCTAGTACATCTTGAAGTTAGAACATTTATTCTGATCAATAGGATATTATACTAAGCAGTTAAACTTTCCATTCTTAAAAAAAGATTACACAGTGTTATTATTACAAATTATTCTTAATGCTTGCTAGGGGTTTGATTCACTTGACGATAGACTTTTACATAGCAACAGGTCCTTTGACCGAATGGTCAACAGTGGTTAGAAGAGCAGAGCACTAAGATTATGGACTATGAATGTGTTTTGGATTCCAACCCTGGTCTTGCATACTGGCTTTAAGATTTTACAATAATTAGTGTCAAGTTTGATTTCACCCTTAAAGTTTATGTTTCTTATGCTGGCTAGAATGATTACAGCTGCACATTTTAGATTGTTTGATATGTACTTATGTGTCTTTCCTATTATAGATGCACTTGCCTTTTCAGCCCCACTTCTATCAAACAATTCTATGACCTCATTCTTAGTTGTTGTTTTTTCAGAGGAAGTTAAAGAGTTTATCTTTCCAGACAAGAAAACATGTAATTCTACCTAAATATTTGAGATGGAGAAAGTAAATGAATTTAAAACGTCCAGCTATACTAACAAGAATACATACAAAAGAAAGAATACGGATTGAACTTTGTCAGTGGAGATTGTTACACCATTTGTAGTTGTTCTACTAAATAGGACGGGCTTCCCTATAAAACTTTATCTTCCTCATTGCTACAGCCTTTTGATTCTAATATTCAGCAATTTACAAATACATCAGGAGTGTAACACAAAGTAGATAAAATATATTGTTCCTACAGGAATGTGCATATCTAAAAGCCATCCTGTTAAAACCCAGAGAAACAAGATAAATATTTATGGAACCTCCTCTGTGACATGAAGAGTGTTCAAGTCCACATGGCATTCTAATGTCCCATCCAAAGCAGTAGGTATTTTCAAATTTTGCCATTATACTTGCTGACTTCACATTTGCCACTACGGCATTAAATATAGGTTCTATACTCATAGGAATGAAGCAGTGTAACCCACACACCTCCTGGGTGTGGTGTTCTGTCCCATCTAGTGGTACTGAGACCACTTAGAAAGAGAGAGATAAAGTGAGTCTGCTCTACAGCTTTAGCTAACAACCAGTTGGCTTTTAGCTCATGCACTAAGCTCCAGAGGTCCCCGGTTCGATCCCACCCACCGACGACCGGCGTCTGTCGGCATTACAGTAGTATAGGGGTTCTCAAACTTCATTGCACCGCAACCCCCTTCTGACAACAAAAATTACTACACAACCCCAGAAGAGGGGACCGAAGTCTGCCCACTGCCCTGGGCCCCCCGGGTGGGGGGGCCAAAGCCCAAGGACTTCAGCCCCAGACATGGGGCCTGTAACCTGAGCCCTGGGGCTTTAGCTTCATCACTGGGTGGTGGGGATTGGGCTTTGGCCCCAGACACCAGCAAGTCTAAGCCAGCCCTGGCAACCCCATTAAAATGGGGTTGTGACCCACTTTGGGGTCCCAACCGACAGTCTGAGAATCACTGAAGTAGTAGATTGTAGCATTTCTAGCAGGTGGTGCCAATATTTGATCACTGAAGGGTGTGATAGAGAAAAATGTATAATGTAAGTAATATTTACTTGGCACAAGACATGTCTGCTCTCTGGAAATCCTCAATATGCAGCAAAGTGACCAAAGTTATCAGAAATGTGGCTAGATCAAAAGATTTGGCAGAAAAATAATTGAGAAAGGAGATGTTTTGGGAATTCAGGTACCACAGCAATGAGAAAGCTATAAATACCTTGACAGACAGATCAATAAATCCATGCTCACCACTTCACTTTCTTTGCATCCGAATAAACAGGAAGCAGGAAAAGAAATGAGGACACGGAAAACTAACAGTGCACTGATGGCTCCCTAAGTGCAGATTCAGAGAAATAATTTATCTAATGCTTAAATTAAAATGGAACAACAGCAATACTCTAACACTTTTATATTGATTCAGACACCTGGCAGCTACTACAGAAAAAAGCTTTACACAGCTAAGAAGAAATCTTGAAGTCAAATTGGGACATTGAGACAGAAGACTTCTGAGGCACCTGGAATTCCTCCCAGCTCAATGTTTGACTAGACCCCTAAGAACCAGAGGAAAAAAAGATGACATTCAAGAAGTCAGTCAAAAAGGAATTTGATGAGATAGTATCAAAATCACTAGAGATTTCATGGACAGAGCTGTGAAGATCAGTACAAGGGAAGGGGAAAAGAATCAAATTTCCTGGGTATGTCGAATGAGAGTTTTAATCCTGCTTTGGTATTGTTATGTTATTTTCATGACGGATATGAACCAAACAAACGCAAAGCATTAGAACAGTCAGCATCAGTTCATCCAGATTAAGACTATTTTTTTAAATCATCATATGATTCTTAATGTCAGCAAGTAAATGCTACATATTGTCAGGCTTATGGGTATGATCCAGTAAGGTGCTGAGCCCTCTGCCCCCAATCTAGCAAAGCAAATTGCAATTACAAATAGAGACCAGACCTCAACCACACTAATAAAACATACCACGTACTACGCACGCTGCAGTTCACACCTTCATGGTCATGCATGGCAAGCAAGATTAGCCTATTACGCTACTGCAGTCAGTAACAAGCAGAGCTGGGTGGGGAAAACTGGTTTCCCATCCTGCAAAAATCTTTGCTATTTCAATTTTTTTCTCATTCTGAGTTGACATGAACCAGAGACCTTTGTAATTTTTCAAGGCACCCCGTGATCCACCCATGCCAGACTAGCCAATAGCCCAGTAGTTAGACCACGCAAGTGGGATGTTGGAAACCCAAGTTCAAGTACTCACTCTGCCTAACTCAGAGCAAGGACTTGAACCTGGATTTCCCAGGTGAGTACCCTATTTGTGGGGGAAGGGAAGTCAGTCAATCTGTCTCTCTCTCTCCCTTCCCTCCTCTCCCTCCCCACAAACAAATTCCAGCCTGGACCAGAAAAATCCTTCCCAATGAAAGCTCACGGAAATGTATCAGTTTTAACTCAGCATTTTCTAATGAAACCTTTTTTTTTATTTTTCAAAAAAAATTCCCAACCAGTTTTTGTGACCAGACTTGATCAAATGAGCAGACTTGGTCAAAGTAAGAGGAAGGTGCTATGCAAGTTTTAAAACAGATATTTTATATTGTTCACTTTGGGGCATCAAAAACAACTGCTGAAGGGCAATTAGTTATGTATATTAATGGATTAACAAATTAATCTGCAGCTAGCAAGGTTCTATCACTTCACTAACCAAATGGTAATGTTGTTAAACAGTACTTTGTTGGAATTTACACTTCATAAACCAGGAATGGTGGATAACCTGGTCACATGGAGTGATAGTGAGTGAGCAACTGGCTGGGCCCCTTAATTATTTATTTACAGACTAACACTTTAATGTTTTGTTGCATAATGTAGTCTGCAGCAAACTCTGTGATTGAATCCTGGTCTGGATTAAGCAAACAGACCCTGTTCCTCAATCTGTGCGCTGAGAGTCAATTTTCTAGAGTCCCCGTGTCCCTAGCAGCCTTGGTATAAAAACCTTTTGTTTGCTACACAAGTGTCTGCCACAAGAGAAACTGCATACAATGGCATTCTTAACACTCCTACATTGGTGTGTTTTAATATGTATCTAAATAGCCAAAGAATGTTGGTTCCCACTAGCTCTAATTCATTAATATAGAGAGCCACCAAACAAAATGAGACTGACATGTTGTGACCCTAAAAGTATCCCAATGCCAGAAAGCAGGGGCTCCCTGATATCAGGAAGCGAGTTTCAGTTGGCCTAACCAGCTCAGTGTACCTCAATTCATTAATGTCATAAACTAATAGATGTCATGTAAGGTATCATTGGAAAACCAACATGCTGATCATTACACTTGTGGGGAGTATGTACAGTAAACACCCAAAGGACTGTTCAAATGCAAAGGAAATATGGAACTAAAATGTGTTTGAACCAGACGAGTCTGGGGAATGGATAAACAAGTTTTTTTTCCAGACAAAGCCAAGGCCGATGCCTCCATTCAGGTGTAATCACAGACAACTGGCAATCAGTCAAGTGGCCATTCATTGGCATATCGGAGACTGCAGGGACAAATCAATTTGCATTGTAAAAAGCACCAGTGGGGAAGAAACCAGCATGGAACCTTCTCCATCAGACTCGTTGGCAATCTTCCTAAGAGCAGGGGCACTGGACTTTGAGAAGGATACATTTCAAAAGTTCACTGGACTATAAAAATGTGGGGTTCTTTGCCCCTCTCACTCTTTCACTGAAGATGGCAAAGGAACTGAGCACTCTGGACTTTGAAAGAGATCCTGACCAAGGAGGTGGTCCGCCATCTTGTTACAATAAATGGAGGTGAGAATCTTACCTTGAACCAAGAATGTCATTTTGTTAAATCTTAGTCACTGGAAAGCATTTTTAAAACTTTGATTTGCTTGTAACCATCTCCGACTTTGTCCCATACACTTGAACTCACTGAAAATCCTCTCTTTGTTATTAAACTTGTTTTACTTTGAATCTAAAGCAACCCATTACTGTGTTTGAACTGAAGTGATTAACACCAGTTAATACAACAAACTGCTGTATCTGCCTCTTGAAAGAAGCAGCAGACCTCATTACTACCCCAAGTGTTCCAATAGAAGGCTGGTGGACATTTCAGGGCAGATGGTTTGGGGGGAAATTCAGGATTGTGGGTGTGTTGGGGTCACTTGGCTAGTATTAACCAAGGCTGGTGGAGACCAGAGTATGGCTGTGGCGTAACACGCAGGCTGCTGGAGTCAGAGTTGCAAAACCGGGGCTGCTTATCATAGAGATGCATGCTTGTATGCTGGCTGGAAGAATCCAGACAGGGAGCTACAGAAGCAGAGCATTTTAAGACACTCAGGGTTACAAGACAAGTGGTGACACAACCAGTCACTACTCCGGGTTGCACCCCAAAAAACCAACACATGTGTATGCAAGACTCATCAGTTATCTCCCAACAACAGTGCCAGGACAGCCTACTTCCTCTTCCCAAAGATAGGAAAAGAGGGGACATGTTTTCCAAGCACACTCCCATAGCCTATGTGGGGGAGGGTGGAGGAGACAATGTATTTGTCTCCTTATATAGCTTGTGTTAGTGCTCAAATACAATGACAATATATCATAAATAGGATACATTATCTCCTAATGAAACAGACTGATATAGTCTTTACCCCCCCCTCACACTGTTGTCATGTTGAACTTTGGGACCACACAAGTAAAACAGTGTAATCTTACTACAGAATTGAATAGTGTGTGCAGAAGGGTGACCTCTCCCCCTTAGTATCACTACACCCTAATGTAACCTCATTTACCTTGTAGACAGGGCTGGCTCCAGGCACCAGCTTGGCAAGCAGGTGCTTGGGGCGGCCACTCCAGAGAGGGGAGGCAGGTCCAGCTATTCGGCGGCAATTCGGCGGACGGTCCCTCACTCTGGCTCGGAGCGAAGGACCTTCCGCCGAATTGCCGCCGCAGATCGCGATTGCGGCTTTTTTGGGGGGGGGAGGGCTGCTTGGGGCGGCCAAAACCCTAGAGCCGGCCCTGCTTGTAGACCCTAAAATAAGATGCTAAATAGAACATTAAATAGCTATTACCCTTTACATGCATTTACAGTTGTCTTTTGTATGTAGATTGTCCAATCTAGCCTGCTTCTTAAAACAGATGATCAAAGTTCTCTGTTGTCTATTTCCATTTTATCAAAGGTAAGAATTCATCAGTTCAGTGAGGCCAAACACACAAACAAGTGGACACCTAATTAATGCCTCTCTTGCACTACTAATGTTATTGATGATGGCTACCCTACCAATTCCTCTCAAATCACGTTGTATACAGAGAGTTAGTACCAAGGAATAGGCTCTAACTGGCAGTTAAGTAAAACTCAAAATATTGATTAAAAAAAAAAAAAAAAAAAAAAACAATAACCACCAGTTTTAACTCTGGAGAAGATTACTGGCATAAAGGAGTAAATCCTGCCTCTTACCATCCTTTGTGGCTATGCTGTGCAACTGGAGATTCTCACACAGCAAATTAATCCGAATTAACTAAAGGCATGACTTTAACATGGATTAGTTAAACCACATTAGACCTATTTCTGGATGCTTTCATTCAGAATTACAGTGGTCTTAATTTAGTTTAGCTTAATTCACATTGGAAGTAAGGCCATTTTAATCCTGAATAAAGGTGTCTACACAGGGATTCAATGCAGTTTAACTAAGCCACTTTAAATATTAATCCAGATTAATTTTTATGATGGTCCCTGTGTATACAAGCCCTAAAAAATGTGCCCCCACCATGCATAGATACCACAAATGTTACTGAGTCCCATGGGCTGTGTGACGGGTTGGATCACAGAAACCCCCTTGGGAGCTGCCACCCGATGTGCCAAGACTACCCCTGCTTCTGTTTTCCCTGCCAGTTCAGGACTCCAGCACCCCGTCTTGCTGAGTCAGACACTCCTGTCTGGCTCCAACACTGACCAAGGGTCTGAATCACTTGTCCCAAAGCTGCAAGTTTACCCAAAAACCAGCTCACAGGAGTGTGCTTGTCTTTAGCACTCAGATGCCCAACTCCCAATGGGGTCCAAACCCAGATAAATCCGTTTTACCCTGCATAAAGCTTATGCAGGGCAAACTCATAAGTTGTTCGCCCTCTATAACACAGATAGAGAGATATGCACAGCTGTTTGCTCCCCCAGGTATTAATACATACTCTGAGTAAATTACTAAATAAAAAGTGATTTTATTAAATACAGACAGTAGGATTTAAGTGGTTCAAAGTAGTAACAGACAGAACAAAGTAAGTCACAAGCAAAATAAAATAAAATGCGCAAATCTATGCCTAATCAAACTAAATACAGATAATCTCACCCTCAGAGATGCTTCAGTAAGTTTTTCTCAGACTGGACACCTTCCAGGCCTGGGCACAATTCTTTCCCCTGGTACAGCTTTTGTTCCAGCTTAGGTGTTATCTAGGGGCTTCTCCATGATGGCTCCTCTCTCCTCTCTGTTCTCTTCCACCCCTTTATATATCTTTTGCATAAGGCGGGAATCCTTTATCCCTCTGGGTTTCCACCCCCCCTCACTGGAAAAGCACCAGGTTAAAGATGGATTCCAGTTCAGGTGACATGATCACATGTCACTGCAAGACTTCATTACTCACTTGCCAGCACACACATATACAGGAAGACTCACAGGTAAACAGCCATCTGCAGACAATGGGAGTCATCAAGATTCCAAACCATCATTAATGGCCCACACTTTACATAATTACAATAGGCCCTCAGAGTTACATTTTATATTTCTAGTTTTAGATACCAGAGTGGTACATTTATACAAATCAGATGATCATACTCAGTAGATTATGCACTTTGTAATGATACCTTACAAGAGACCTTTTGCACGGAGCATATCCCAGTTGCATTATATTCACTTATATTTTTATAAAACCATATAGACTGCACAACGTCACAGGCTGCAGTCACAGTTGGGGAGCAATTCCATTAATGCTTCATAACTACAGTATAGGAATGAGACTATTATCTGTTCCCCAATCTCTGATATATCCCTACACTCAGGCTGTGTGCAGGGAACATGATCTGATCCTAGGAACACCAACATACTCAGCTCACATGAAAACTCCTTGCATCCAAAACCATTTGCAAAGCCATCTGTGTAACTCACATAGAATACAAAGGAAAATGTAAAATGCTAATTTTACTGGGTTCCGAGGTAGTTTGCTTGAGCATATTCCATCAAACAATATAGCGGAGGAATTTGTTCTTGGAGTCAAAGTCAGATAGGGACGCCACATGAACAGATGGCTACAAAGAACCTACTGTGGAATTGCTTCTTGGAGACATTAAATGAGTCAGCACTTTCAGTCAACTGTAGTAGCACTGGGAGTATTGAAGCCTCTTTATACAACCTCTACAGTTTAAACCTGCATACACTTCCTGGCTCCACCAAAAAGACATTCACTGCCTTCTCTGTGCCTCAGTTTCCCCATATGTAAAATGAGGATAATTATACTTACCTCCTTTGTTACGTGCTTTGAGAGCTACTGATGAAAAGCACTGTAAATATATTATATTATTAGAAGTGCAGAACCTAAACATTTTATAACTGCTTATAAAATTACACACACACACACCCTGGAAGATCCAGCTGCCAACTAAAGAGTCAATCAAAACATGGATAGGGAGACATGGTAGGTTGGAAAATCCATTGGCCAATCTAATTTGTGAACTGGAATCCAATAAAGTGACCCAGATTGAGATTAAGTAGTTCTTTCATAAACAGTATATTTACAGACATTTCCAAAATGGTGTAAGTCAGAGTTCTAACATGGCAAGTGCTAGTGTATTTGGACTTCTGCCATTGAATTCAGTTGGCGAAAGATTCCTACTGG
This sequence comes from Terrapene triunguis, assembly GCF_002925995.2. Lineage (NCBI taxonomy): Eukaryota > Metazoa > Chordata > Testudines > Emydidae > Terrapene > Terrapene triunguis. The sequence continues at coordinate 13,554,027 of NW_020664481.1, forward strand.
ACTCAGTCTAAGTGCTAAACTTTCAAAAGCAAACATCTATTTGCTTTGCATGTGTGCAACCCCCGGGAATTTAAAATTAAGCTGAAATATGCAGCCCCTGACTTCTGTTTGTCCACGTGGGGTTGTACACAGACAAAAGTTGGCTTCTGATGGCCCAGGATAACTGTCTACCTGCTTTGTGAGTGCAGTAACATTTTGGATACAGTCATCTAGAGATAAATCTTCATGAGTGCGCACTTATGTATACTTGACTTATGAGTACTGGGCATCTGGTAAAGCACATTTTTGAGAATTCAGCCCGAGACACTATGATCTGCACCTGCAAGTAACTGCAGAATATATCACACCCAGCATTACAATAATATCCGTACTGAACACTGAATATAAATATAAACATGTCTGTTTCGAAGAAAGAACTGAATCTGATCAGTTTAAACAAAGATGCAAATAGCTAGCATTTTTTGGCATCAGTTAGATGGACTTTTCCTATGATCAACACGAATTACCAATGGCATCACTTAACTGATTTGAGGCCTGATCTACCTACAATGAGGGCTGAGAAGCTTTGACTTCTCATTAATACACTGCACCTTAATTTGAACATAAAGCACTGGATTCTCAGTTGGTGCAAATTAATATAGTTCCATTGGCTCTGATTTACACCAGCTGAAAACCTGGCCCAAATTTCTCAAGAAATAGATTGAGCCAATACATCCTCAAGTCTCCCTATACATGTTCTATAAAACTGATATGACTTATATGTACTGCAACTCTTCTGGTCTTCTTTGCTTAGACCGTAAGCAATTGGAGGCATGGGCCAACTTTTGGTTCTGTGTTTGTACAGCACCTAGTACAATGGGGACCTGGTCCATGACGAGGATTCCTAGGCAGTATGCAATACAAATTAATTTACGTTTAAATATTTTATCTTCGAAAAGGACCTACCTGCATTATGTTTTCAGTTCCTGGACAAGACAGTCAATATGGCAATGGAAAATTCCTTTGTGCTATTTGCAAAATACAATAGGCAATATCCTCAGTTGGTGTAAATCTGTGTAACTCCATGGGCTAGATCCCCACCTACACTATCTGACGCTCTGCCGCCATGTGTTTTCCCGTCATTAATATTTTTCACAATAAAATCCCAAACACAAAAGAATTACAACACATCTAGTTAGACAGGTTGCTCAAATTATTTATCGCAGGGGCTAAACTGCATTTTTTTTTAAACTAGCAGGACTTGCAATTTTATTCTGATCAAAAGCAATGAATTTTTCCTTCGAACATACCGTGGATAGAATTCCAATTAATGCTGGTGCTTTGACTTCTACTTTTGTCTTTTAGTTCTCATTCACACAGCAGTGCAGTCAAGAGATACCTCTTCCCTTAAAGCGTTCGGAGCATCTTCTAATGTGTTACAAATTGTGATAGGAAAACTGGTGGAACTATCACCACGGCATGCTGATAATGTCACATATGAACATTGGTACATTGGTAATATAAGACTCAGCTATTTTAGAGAAAATGTCCCATAGACTGAGAATGCAGGATGCTCTCCTTTTAACTGAACACAGCCACTCTCTTTTGTACATTACAAACTGACATGAATGCGTATTGTTTATCACTGCACTTCTGCATGAATAGATAATTACAGGCAGGCAGATATTGGAGAAATTTATTCTTTCATTGTTGGGCACAGCAGCCATAACATTTGTTATTTAAAAGAGATGTATAAGTGCTATGTGAAGTACTATGTGGTCCTTTAGGATGAAAACACTATACAAATGTAAAATACAATTATTACTAAGTAGAAAAGTAGCAGGTATTACACAGCTGCAAACTAATTTCAGGCGCAATTTGGGTTGTTTAGCAAGACACTATTATTACCCTCCCACTGAAGGGGGGGGAAGCGATTGTTATTGTATAATCAGAAATAGACTGTTATAGACCTAATAAACAATGCATGCAAATGCAGATTGGTTCACTGATTTGGCAGAGTGTTGACGCTCTACTTTATTTATAAAATGTAACTGCACTTGGCAGTACAGAGGACTTTATTTTCCTGTAATACCTATTTAATGTTACTGTGTTATGAGCATAAATGTTATATTATATTATTCATAGTGATCAGGCAGTAATGACCATATAAATCAATGTTGTTTTACAGAAGACTATGTACATTTCTTCTCCTTCCCTGGGTAAACAAATGTATACAAATCAAAATAAATCTCATGAGAAGCTCACTTCATATGTGTCTTCAGACCAAAACGGTTAGGATAAATTAGTCTAATCTGCTGTTTGCTAATAAAGAAAGAAAGAAAAATCCCACATAATATATATATAATTCTCTGTAGATCTCAGCTGGCATAAATGAAAATTGCTCTGTACTGCACAGTTTCCAGAGGGAATCTAAAGCCCCTGTCTTCCCACAGACATGTCAGTAGGAATTCAGATCAATAAAGCAGAGGTGTGTGTCTCCAACGGACAATAAATGGAAGTGTTTAGCATTGTACCACTAGATATGTCTGTAATGTCTTTTTTTTAATCACATTATAACACATAACATACATGGGGAAAGCCTTTTAACCCAAGATCTCAAAGTGAAACATCACTATCATTGTAACAGGTGTACAACAAAAGAAACTATTACCTAGTAGTTCAAAATAGCTTAACTTATAGCATTTGATATTGGAATACAGCTAGGCAGTGATAATTCTTTGTGCATGTTTAGTACCAGAGCTAGTGAAATTTTTTTCAATAAGAAATAGGGTGTTGAGTATTTTTCCTGAAAAAAATAGTCATATGTCTCTTTTCAAAGAAATTTCAAAACATTTTTTTTAATTTCAACTTTTGTGGGGAAATTTTCAGCATTTTTGTATTGAAGTATGGATAATTTTCATTTTTGCTTTAAAAAAAAATTTCTTCCCTCCCTAGCCTACCCCCCCCGGAGAAGGTGGAAAAATTAAAAATGAGATTTTTTTCCCCCCTTTACTTTCTCTCACACACACACTTTTTTCCCAGTGGAAAGTAGGGGGAAGCAGTACAAATATGACTGGGATTTGTCTCACAAAAATGAAATAAAATTTTAAAGTGACTTGATTTAAAGAAAAAAACGGAGGATCCCGTTTTTAAATTTTTCCACTAAAACCAAAAATGATGCATGTTTTTAAAACCAAAAATGATGCATGTTTTTTAAGGGTGGCAGGAGAACATTGTTGATCAATTCTATTTAGCACCCTTCATCAAAAGAATCTGATCAAAACTCCACATTTCCATTCTCAGGAAACTGACATTCCAATTTGGAACAAACAAAAACAATTTTCTGAACTTCTACTGAAATGAAAATTCTGAAATTTCAGTTTCAGAATTTCAAGATTTTGTTCTGAATTTTATTTGATGGGTTTTATATTTTTTATTATTTTACATTACTTCATAACAGGTCAGTAATAGTGCCTGTTATGACATGTCAATTCCATATGGTTCGAATATTAATTTTTTTTTTTAAATCATTAAGAGAACCTGCTCCTTCAGATGTTGCAATTAGTACTAACTAGCAGCTGCCATTACTGATTTTAAAAACAGAACATTTCAGCTGTTATGTTGGAATGATGTGCCAGTAGTAGTAGAGCATATCATAGAAATATAGGGCTAGAAGGGACCTTGAGAGGTCATTAAATCCAGCCCCCCTGCAAAGAGGCAAGACCAAGCAAACCTGGACCATTCCCGACAGGCGTTTGTCCAACCTGTTCTTAAAAACCTCCAGTGATGGGGATTCCACAACCTCCCTTAGAAGTCTATTCCAGTGCTTAACTCTACTTAGCGTTAGAAAGGTTTTCCTAATATCTAACCTAAATCTCCCTTACTGCAGATTAAGCCCATTACATCTTGTCCTACTTTCAGTGGACACAGAGAGCAATTGATCCATGTCTTCTTTATAACAGCCTTTAACATATTTGAAGACTTATCAGTTCCCCCTTCAGTCTCAGAATCATGCCCAGTTTTTTAAACCTTTCCTCATAGGTCAGGTTCTTTAAGCTTTTAATCATTTTTATTGCTCTTCTCTGAGCACTCTCCATCTTTTCTAATGTTTGGTGCCCAAAACTGGACACAAGTCTCCAGCTGAGGCCTCACTAGTGCCTGCAAGAGCAGGACAGTAACCTCCCATGCCTTACATACAACACTTCTGTTAAATACACCCCAGAATTATATTAACCTTTTTTGCAACCGCATCACATTGTTGACTCATTCCGTTTGTGATCCACTGTAACTCCCAGATCTTTTTAAGATTTTTGCTTCCTAAGTGTAGTACTTCGCACTTGTCTTCACTGAATTTCATCTTGTTGATCTCAGACCAATTCTCTGATTTCTCAACATTGTTTTGAATTCTAATCCTGTCCTCTAAAGTGCTTACAACCCCTTCCAGCTTGATACCATCCTCAAATTTTATAAACATATGCTTCACTCCATTATCCAAGTCTTTAATTTAAAAAATTGACTAGTATTGGACCCAGGACAGACCCCTGCAGGACCCCACTAGATACACTCTCCCAGTTTGACAGCAAACCACTGAAAACTATTTTGAATATAGTTTTTCAACCAATTGTGCCCATACCTTATAATTTTTTCTAGACCAGATTTCCCCACATTATGGACATATCGTGAAACTATGTAAAAATAAACATAAAAAAGAGAACCCACAAAATTTGAAAACAACATTTTTTTAAGTTTTCCAAAACTATTCTTTTCTTAAAATCAATTTGTTTCATTTTGAAATTTCAGCAAAATCTACACTGTCAAAATTGAAACACTTCCCCTCCCCTCAAAAAAAGTTGTTTGAGTAAAAATATTTTGATAAAAGTTTCCAACTAACTCCACATCCCAATTTACTTGTCCAGCATCAGCTAAGCTTGAAATCTAAGGAGTGAGTTTCAACAGCCAAGTGTTAACCCACAGAAAGTAGACATGTCACCAGAAATTCTGGCAGCAAAGTGTGACATATGTGTCTTGACTATGTCCCAATATCAAACCAATAAGTTCTAGTCATTGTTCTGCTGTTCACTCACTGTGTTGCCCTGGACTGTCTGGGGTTCATTTTATGCCTATGTAAGAAAAGTTAACCTATCTCATAGGAGTTTTACAGATTTTTTTTTTTAATATCTAGATCTTATGCTGTGGATCTCAAAGCTCTCACAAAGGAGGCAAGCATGATTATTCCCATTTTATAGAGGGGAAAACTAAGGCACAGAAAGGTGAAGTGACTTGCCTCAGGTCACTCGGCAACCCCACAGCAGAGCTGGGGATAGAACCCAAAGCTTCTGAGTCCCTGTCCAGTGCTCTTATTAACATTTGCCAGATTCTTGGAGATGCTTGGAGGAAGTGTTTGTGTGGAGGAAAGGGAAGCATGAGTAAAATTTTGTAGGACGATGAAGGCGTATATGACATTTGATGTAGTCTCATGCATTCCAAAAGGTTTAAAAAACTTGCTCATCAGAAACATTTTTTAAGACTCAAGAATAAATCATCTCTGGCAGGACTGGCATGGCAGGATCCAAAAATGTAGTGAACTCATTCAAAGGCAGGAAAACGATTCCAACCTTCCCTTCAGTTTGGAGACAAATTTTAAAAGGGCACCTGGGAGCTCCCAAGAGTCCCTTGTAGCACATCACTTCAAATGTTAATAAGCTAGTTTAAAAGCAAAATATCTCCTTGGAATTGCTGTTGATGCACAAAACAGTTGGAAGATATTTTATTGTAAAGACACCTCAATGAATGCTTCCAAACAGTCAGTGGAGGGCACCTTCATTTGGTTATAATCAGCTTGATCTCTTATTATCCAGGCTGAAGGGCGTATAGGGCTGACAAAAGGAAAGAGAGTCTTAAGGGTTATGGTAATGAAATGCAGGACATCTGGTTTCTTTCTCTGCTACAGAGTCCTTGTGAGGCCCTGGGTAAGACACTAACCCATGATCCTGCACTGAGCTCCGTTACAGGACTGAGGCCATAATCTCTTTTCACTTTAGCTTCCCCATCCGTAAAACAGAGATAAATACTTCCTTACTTCACACGGGTATTGAATTCAGTAGCGCCAGTGAGATGTTCAGACTCTATGACAAGTGCCATAGGAGCTCCTGTAAGTAAATAAATAAATCTACTGTCCAGGATGCAGATTAAAAAGAGGAGCAATGCTTTGGATTGGCATGGCGGGGAGCAGTCATTATCCAAGGCTTTATTCTACTATTCCTATTTCTCTAGCACATCTCCAGAATTTAACACAGAAAAAATCCAGAGATTCTGAACAACACTTAAATCAAGCTTCCAGTTACAATTTCCCCCTTTAATAGACTCTCCCCCAAAACCTAACGGCCATTGCACCCAACTACTTTGTAACAGACACCTACCTAAATCATCTATCTCCAGCTCCTTCACCTACGAATCTGCGACCTCCCTGGGGAAAGATGGCCAACTATTCAGCATACCCAGAAAAGGCTAACAAATCCGGCCTTTGGTGGGTCACAGAGGGAAGCGTATTATAGAACTAGGGACCATCTTGTTAGTTATTGAGGGAACTCACGCTGGAACACCTCCCTGCTAATCTAAACTGTGCCAGCATCTGAAGACAGTCCTAGGCATTAAATGGGGTGAACAGTCACACTATACGGTCTGAGTCAAAGAAAACTCCAGGCTTCTGTGTAAAGTCACAGAAACTACAGGAAACAGACTCAGTACAGCTACCTTAGCTTGGCCATAGTTTCCACCAGAACACAAGCCAGATATGTTGTTTTACTAAATCAGGTCATTAATATAGGCTGCCTGCTGGCAAGGTACAAAAAAAATCAAGGACCAACTCACAAGTAGATTGGCATGCAATTTGTGTTTGAATGGACTAGTTAATTGTGAATAAAGCTGTGACCATCTATGACTGCAAATATCTGACAGCTTGTTTGATTAGGGGGAAAGCTAGAGGGGAAAAGAAGAGCTGTGTCCATGCCATTGTTAATAATTCATGGAGCGCACTAATTAACACATGGGATGCAGGCCACAAATATATTGGCACCTAATAAGTATGAGTGATCAACAGGATACATGACAAAAAGCTTTTCTTCTTAAAGCAATGGGACAACAGCTTTATTTCAGTCTCCCAAATCTAGCTGCTTACAAAGGCAAATATAAATTCAGGCTGCAACATTTGGCTCTAAAGTTCAGGTGTGTTTGGATCAGAGGTTTTGTTTTAGCCAACATGGCTCAGAGCCATTTGCAAAATTCACTCAGACCTGGATTTGGATTCTATATTGACTAAAAGTAGAGTGACCACTTTTTCAAAAGGCAAAAGCGGGACACATGCAAGGGCCTGTGACCCTACCCCTACCCCTTCTCTTCCCCCCAGGCCCTGCCCCCTGGCCAGGCAGGAAGCCTGGGCCACTGTGGGGAGCCCGGACCCTCCACCTGCCCTGGGCCAGGTGCCGAGTGCCTGAGAGTAGTTCCTGGCCTGTGTCCCTGCCCCGCCCGGAGACTCAGAGCCCATCTTAGCCCCCACCCTCCCCACCAGGAAGAGGCTGGCACTGCCCCCTGAGCCTTGGGCAGGCACCGAATGGCACCACAGGGAATATGGGACAAATGCTGTCCCAGTCATTCAGCTCGAGACCGGGACTTGAACTCTGCATTTCAGGACTGTACCACCCAATTCAGGACAGGTGGTCACCCTAACTAAAAAGGTACAACCAAATAATTGACTATACTTGCAGTTCGATATTAAGAATCTTCAAGAGATCAAATAACCAAGCTCAGCCAAAGCAATAAATACAGGAAAGAAAGAGTTGATACGTCACCAGTCCTTCCCAGGAAGCGAACGCTCGCAGTGTGTTCAGTTCACCTCACACAGAAGATGTGCTTGCCAAATGACCCCTTAAACGAGCGATCTTTTACAGTACGGCTGTTTACAATTTACACAGCACTGTTCACATCACTAAGATTAACTAGCTAGCTAGCTAGTGCCAGTTTTGAGTTTGAGGCCCCCTGGAACTTTCCCCTGCTCTCATTCTGAATATTAAATTCCAAACATTAAGGAGCACGAAGATACTCTCTAATACAAAGCATTCATACATCTTACTTTATTTCCACATTGTACCTTGTCCATCTAGCTTTTGACAGTTTCTGTATTTTCCTAGGCCAAGTGCTGAGCAATACATGTCGCAGGGGTATCATGCCTCAGCAAAAGTGATCAACAATAAGCCTAGTACAATTTAGCCTGGTGACCCAACACATACATACTTTATTAATACCATGTGCATAGTACCTATTCAAGTGGTGTGTGTATATAAGCCTATAGGCATTGATTAACACCTAACACTATCAGCATTCAAGGATGTTGATTTCATGGGAAAAGGGATCTAGGTTGATTTCAGACCTTTAATTAACGTTAGTACTAATATTTTCCTTATTGCAGTGTATTTCCTTAGACAATCAGGTGCCATGGACAGGACATTGGACTGAAAGTCAATACACTAATGCTCTTTTCTCATCTCTGCCAATCACCTGGTACATGACCTTGGACAATTCACTTCACCTGTCTCCACCTTCCAGTCTGATAAATTCTAACAATATTTATGCTCACTGAAAATTCCTTCAAGATCCATGGATGACAAATGCTATAGGAGAGCTAAGTATTATTAGCACATGATGAGTATAATGATCCACTTTTAAAGTCCAATCCTCTTTCTACTGAAATCACTGGATGGTTTGCCAGTAACTTCAATGGGGGCAGGAGCAGACCTCCCAAAGCAAACACCCTGCCAACTACTTCCTTTCACTTTTCTATTGTTTTCCAATTCAGACTTATCACAGCTGTGCAGTGAGTCATGGTTCCCCCTCCCCCCCCTCCACACACACTTGTATTTATGACGGACTCAAATCAAGGGAAGATATTTATTTTCATGAAATAGCAAATAACGCCATCAAGTGAGTCACAGCAAGCTGACCCCAAACAACAACATTTTGCTTTTTTAAAAGTGACAGAATTATAGTCCATTAAATCATACTAACAAGCACTTTAGCTCTGCCTTACAGCAAATAAAATCAGAATGGTAATTGAGATCATTTGGCATGAAGTACTGGACGTACTAATGGATTGTGGCACAGCTCTGTTGCCAAGCAGAGCCCACAACTATCAAAATGTATTTCCTTTTTCTAGCACTTTGATGTAATGACATAAGAGTTATAGCCCCATCTGGGCTCTAAATTACCAAAGTAATCAAAAAGATGTTCAAGTGGAACCAAGACACACAGTAGAGTCCATGTGTGATTAAAGTGATCTTGATCCTGCATCCCATGCATATATAAAAACTCCCATGGAAATCAATGAGCCAGTGGAATCCATTGGCATTTTGGATGCATGAGGAATATAGGGTAATATACTTATTAGCTCGTAATCCTAGCATAAGGCCACGTGTACAATATAAACTTTGGTTGACGCAAGTTAGGTTGGCATAAAGCTGCCAGTTAGTATCTTGCTTGTGTGTGTACTTGAGCTTCTAACATCAGTGCTGTCCGTCGTCAATGCACAGGGTAGTGGACCATGGATAGGTATCCCCAGTGTGCAACCCGCCACCATCCAGCACAGTATCTTTTGGGAAGTTTTGGCAATGCATGGCGAGATAGAAACAAATCTAACTGGGAACAAGGGGTCAACTTCCCAGCATGCAACTGTCTCCATCACATGATGTCATCTATATCCCATAATTTTGCACTTTTAAAAAAAAATCCCATGAACCCGCACAGCCCTCCTCACTGTCTGCCATCTCTGAAAGAAGCATGGAGCCTGCACAGCTCTGCACAATTGTCGTGAGCATTGCAAGCACAGGACTTGCGATCCTCTGTTATTTGCAGAGCCATAAGAAGAACTGGATCAATGGGAGATGTGATGATTTCTTGCAGGACAGATTGCTGTGGGACATAGCGAGAACCTATTCAAGGTTTATGTTGGTGTTCGTAGACGAGCTGCAGATGGTGGAGTGTCACTTCTGGGCCTGACAAAAAAGAGCACAGGCTGTGGGATCACATTGTAATGCAGGTTTCAGATGATGAACAGCAGCTGCAGAACTTTTGATGCACAAGGCCACATTCCTGGATCTGTGTCTCGAGCTCACCCCAATCCTCCAATACAGGAACAGCAAAATGAGAGCTGCTCTGACAGTGGAGAAGCAAGTGGTGATTGCACTGTGGAAATGTGCAATGTTGGATTGCTACTGGTCAGTGGGAAACCATTTCGAAGTTGGAAAATCCACTGCAGGAGCTGTCATCATGCAAGTGTGCAGAGCCATTAATAGTTTCCTGCTATGCAGAACTGTGACTCTCAGCAATTTAGAGAAGATAGTGTTTGGATTTGCAGCAATGTAGGGTTACCATCCGTCCGTATTTCCCTGGACATGTCCAGCTTTTGCGTCTCTAAATAGCCGTCCGGGAGGAATTGGTAACAAGGTTAAAATGTCCAGGGGTTTTTTCTCCCTCGCCTCCCTCCCTCCCTTCCATGCAGAGTGCAGCTGCTGATTGGGCGGCTGGGCCGATTGAGCCACTCCCATTGGCCTCCAGCAGCCAGAGCCCTCCCCTGCTCCCCCTTCCCTCCCTCTGCAGCCCTGTGTAACACACAAACCGACCCACCGGGCAGCGTGTTTTGCCTACACGTGGAGCCAGAATGGTAAGGGGAGCCTGGGGGGGCAGTCAGGGAGCGGGGGAGTGTTGGATGGGTCCCCGG
>NW_020664481.1:13564873-13646434 GCF_002925995.2 Terrapene triunguis
CCTGCCTCTCCCTTGCCTTCTTGTACTGCCAGAAGCAGCAGCAACTGCTGTCTGCTGCCCTAGGGTCGTAGAGTCCCCCATCCACTAATGGGAAGACAGGCTGCCCTTACCCTGCCCTTCCACCCTAGCCCTGAGCCTCTCCAACGCCTCAAACCCCTCAGCCCCAGCCCTCATCCCCCCACACCCTAATCCTCTGCTCCATCCCTGAGCCCCCTCCTGCATCATGAACCCCTCATCCTCAGACCCACAGCCCTCACCCTTGCATCCCCTCCTATCCCCAAACTCCCTCCCAAACCCCCTCCCCTTCCCACACACCCCCTCCTGCCCTCAAACTCCCTCCCAAAGCCTGCACCCCCTCCCTTTGCACCGCCTCCCACCCCCAAACTCCATCCCAGAGCCTGCACCCCTCACCCCCTCCTGCACACCCACCCCCTGCCCCAGCCCGGAGCCTGCACCCAGCACCCAAACTCTAGCCTAGAGCCTGCACCCCTCCTGCACCCTAATCCCCAGCCCAGGACCTGCACCCCAGACCTCCTCCCCCCACCCAACCCCCCTCCCAGAGCCTTAGGCAGGTGGCGGGGAGGGGGTTTCTGGGCACCATCAAAATTTCTACAACCCTGCCACCCATGCGAGTGGATAAGGGTCGGGGCAGTCAGGGGACAAGAAGCAGGGGGGGTTGGGATTCTGAGGGGGGCAGTCAGGGGGTGGGAAGTGGGAGGGAGTGGATGGGGCGGGGCGGGGCTTCCCCCCCCAGTGTCCTCTTTTTTGATTGTGGAAGTATGGTAACCCTAAGCAATGGGGTTCCCGAACTGCAGTGGAGCAATAGATTGTACACATATCCCTATTTTGGCACCAGACCACCTTGCCACAACAAGCTACTTTTCAACAGCCAAACAAGCATTGGTGGATCACAGGGGACACTTCACCAACACCAATGTTGGCTGGTCTGAGAAGGGGCATGACACTCACATCTTTAAGAGCAGAAAGCTATAAGCGGGGACTTTCCTTTCCCAACTAGCAGATTACTGGCGTTGATGCAATTAGTGATCCTACCCGTTGATCCTCTGGTTCTTGAAGTCATACACCAGCCACCTTGACAGCACCAAGGAAAGATTCAACTACTGGCTCAGCAGAATGACATATACAGTATGAAAAGCCCAAATATGGAAGTAACACAGAGATCTAGTAATACGTGTCCATTTCTGCCACTGGCATCACAATTATAAGGAGATAATTCAGTGCTGCCATAGTATCCATTCCATTCGGAGCTGTGATACCACCCTTGGGAGCCGGGGACACCCTACTTAGATTCCACATACCCTTGTGCATATTCTGTCCAAATGGATGCTCTGCTTCAATACATACAAGCAATAATGATATACTGTATTTATATAGCACCTGTGATGGGTTCCCTCCAGGGTGCCACCTGAAACTGGGTACCACTGAGCCCCCCAACCCACCAGCCTTACACTGTACTGCTATGACCAGCCTGCCAAGCCCTCTCCCAGGCTCCGGCCTGCACTTTACCAGCACACATACAGGTAGAGACACACCCAGCTGTAGGACATACAGATGCTGTGATAAGCTCTGCATGGAAAGGCACACCTAGGGTACCTCCCAGTTCCTAAGGCACGCACACTCCTCTGGAGTGTAAACCCAAAACTATACCATCTTGCGCTACACAGGTATCTGTACAGTGTAAGCTCATGAAATTCAGTCCCTCCCTCAATATGGAGAAGGCTATGCAACGGCTTTCTGCTCCAAGTTATGACTCCCACACACTGGTTTTAGACAAAGCAAAAATAAGATTATTAAGTACAAAAGATAGATTTTAAGTGATTATAAGGGATAGCAAACAGAGCAAAGCAGAATACCTAGCAAACAAAGAAAACACACAAACTAAGCTTAATATACTAAAGAGATTGGATACGAGTAGCAAATGATTCAGGCAGGCTGCAGAGATTCTTAAGGGGCCAGCTGCACTTGTTTACAGCTTAAAAAACCCAGGTGTTCCTTTCACAAGCTAAAAATCACTTTAGCCTGGCTCCAGCACTCCTCCCACCCCTCCCCCCGTTCAGTCCTTGGTCCTCAGGTGTTTTTAAGAGTCTCTTTGGGATGGGGAGTCAGTGAAGAACCACAATGATGTCATTCTCATGCCTTAAATAGCTTTTGCGTATGGCAGGAACCCTTTGTTTCAAAGCTTGGTTCCCACGCCAGTCAGTAGAAAAACACTGATATTCCAAGATGGAGTCCAGCACCAGGTGACCTGGTCACATGACACTGTTGTGTCATAGCAGTCATGAGTCAGAGCCTGTGTACAGTGTCCTCAGAAAGGCTTCCTGGTGGGAGATTAATTTCTTCCAAGACCTATGGTTTTCTCCTAAAGGCTCATCAACCTGAATGGGCCCTTCCCAGCTAGCCATCTAGACTGAGCATCTTTTGCCTAGTGGGTGTTCCCCAGGTGCAAACACATTTGTAATACAGATCTATAGTCAATATTCCTAACTTCCGATACACAAATAAGATAATCATATTCAGTACATCATAACCTTTCCAATGATATCTCACATGACCTATCTTGAATTATGCCATAATCATATCATTATAATATCACTGTGAAGAATATGGGATGCAGTGTCACAGCACCTTCCACCCTAAATATCCCCAGTGCATTTGGGGTGGCATTTTCAAAGATGTCTAACTTCCTTAGGCTCCAAGATCACACTGAAATGGGAGTTGGGTGCCTACCTGCTTTACTCAGCATTGAAATCCAGCCACTTCTGGAACAAGGGGGGTAGCAGCCAGCCAGACCTCGAGGAGAAGAAATTTTGGCCAAAGAGGCAGAGGCCAATTTACAAACAATACTTTGGAGTTTTCAATGTCCAGGCAGGTTAAAGAGGGTGTGACAGATGCAATGCTATGAAAACTGCATTCACTTCATAAATGATATATGTCTAAATGTTCTCCCTCTCTATGGGCTGGCTAGTGATTGTATTCCTGGTTAAATAGGTCAGAAAAAGGATGCTTCCTGCAGGAACAAACACAGGGGCAAGGGGTGAGTTATTAATGTAAATCATCAGTTCTGAAACAATGCAGGTAACAAGTCTTTAAAGTCATCCCCCCTTCACCTGCTCCAGCCCAGAGGAAACAAACACAGACATGTTTGACTTGGGTTAAGAGGCCTAAGACAAAGTACTTGAAACTGTATATGTGAGAGCACTGAGCTAGGGAGGTGGTCATTCACACTCTATCCAAGAGTAAATAGACATGACACTGATCATGAAATACAAGCCCTGCCATATTTTAAGGGTATGTTTACATTGCAATTAAACACCCACACCTGGCCCACGTCAGCCAACTCAGGCTTACATGGCTCAGGCTGCGGGCTGTAAAATTGCAGTGTAGATGTTCAGACTCGGGCTGAAGCCCGGGCTCTGGGACTCTTTCCCCTGAGAGGGTCCCAGCACATCAACAACACAACTTCATAGCCCCACAGCCCAAGCCCTGAAAACCTGAGTCAGCTGACACAGGCCAGTGGTGGGTGTTTAATTGCAATGTAAACATATCCTAAGTCTCCCAGAGTCTACCAGTGGAAGATGGGTGACCATTTGGTAAACTAGAAGTGTGTATAAGCTGTTTATTGCTTTTAAGATGTGTTTTTTTCCCTCCTGTAATGCTTTTGTTTTGGATAACTTTACTTTGCTTTATGAAAGCTTCCTGGTCACTGGTAACCTAACATTGCACCCAACCCACTAAACTGCAGGTGCTAATCTGAACTTTGACCTGCTGAAGGGATGTCAGTGAATTGCTGGAGTCCACTGCCTAGGACCGTAGCTGGGAGGGAGAAGAATGTGGGATTCCACCATGAAAAAGGTAAGTGATTGACACCTCGGACCCCCTCATAGAGACCACGAGGGGGTCCGAGGTGCAGCTAATTTGAGGACTATTACAAAAAGGTTCAGTTTTTAGGTCTCATCTGAAATATCCAGACAGTGTAAACTAGATGCATCTCAATTTAGGAGAATGAGTTGGTCCTCCCAGGACCATAAATGGGGTAGTTCAGGTAGTTCCAGGGAGTTTAGGTATTTCAGGACTAGAGGCTTCAGGCCTGACTCCAATTTCATTTAGATGGAGTTACACCAGCCTAAAACCAGTTGACTTCTGTGGAGTTACTCCTGATTTACAGGGCTATGAGATTAGAATCAGGCCCATAGACTATGACATATATGCACAACACTTACTTCATTAAGCATCTTCACATCACGCAACAAATTGCATTATTTGGCTAAACAGAGAGGAAAATAATAGCATGTACTTTGCCATGTGAACACAGTGTGGCAAGAAGTGCCTTTGGTTCCTATTGTTCTGTAAGTGCAGTTCAACAGCACCCAAAATACAGGCATTAATTATTTCAGTACAATCAATTTTCAGCTCACTTTATCCTATGCTTCTTACAGATGCTTTACCTAAATAAGTGAGAGCACTAAAACTAATTTTTCCTTTGCTGACAATGGAGATTGTATTGTTCCCCAGATGAACATTACCTAGCATGTTAAGGGGCAATTTCATCTGCTGAAGTGAAGTTACTAGGAGAGAAATGCCGCAGTCATTCCACTCATCAATATTTTTAATTAAAACAAATTATGTTACTTTCAGTATAGGAAATAAAGTCGGATTCACTGATAGCCTGGTACTCCAGTGCTATTTCTGACAGCACTTGATGAACTGAGGCAAAAAAAATTTACAAAATTAGTCCATCAACTCTTATAATGTATCTAAAACTATAGAAACAAAATCAAGATGTCAGCCTTAGTTATCGTACTCCCTCCATCTGTTATTTCCCCAAGATGTTTCACTAGCACTGAAAGACATATATAGCTTGCAGGTCTATAGTATATAGAGATATAGTTCCATTGACTTCAGTGGAGCTATGCCAACTTACACCAGCTGAGGACCTGACCTTAGACTATATAATGGTTAGTTACACTGGCTGGTAGCTTTCCATGATCGGGAAGGATCAACTTTGCTCACAACAGAGCGTGGTTTTCTTTGGCCATTTTCTACTGTTTACTATCTCATTTGGACAAAGATGAAGTGCAAGAAGATGAAAGATTTTCATCCGTTCCATTATTCTCCATCAATATTGTTCTTATTAAACATCATGCACAATCACTGATTATATATTCACTGCTGCACAGGGCACCGTGAGTTACTTTGAATCCCTGAGATTAAAAGCACCGTAATCAGGTGTTCTTGTTTGGGGATTTTTAAAATCAGACAGCCTCTCCCCCAAACACTGCTAACACACACTCTCCCCCTTCATTTGGGAGTCTTTTTAGTTTATTGGGGGGGTGGATGAGGAAGAGCTAACATTTGGAATTACTGCCAATTTTACATCAAAACAATGAAAACCCAGAGAAATATGGGGGACGCAACTCAGTCTGAAACACATGCTGAAAAATACCTAGAAAAATGAGTAATTCTTATTATAAAAAAAAAAAAAAAATGCCTGCTTCATTGTTGGCTTTTAACATGCACCATAGCATAAAAGTCTTCTATACAATCCTCCATCTTTAGATATTCATAAAGAAGGTATGTTTAGATCTCCTACATTTTAGCAGGCAAACTTGAAGCTTTTTTTAGCATCCTTTGCTTACGATGTTATCACCAAAATCTTTTAGCTTTCTTTACAATCAGCATTTCAGATGCTACTACTGGTAACCGCCACCTTACAAATTAACAGCATAACCATGCATGACATTAGGAGGCTCAAAACTAGTGACCTGGAGAAGCTATGAAATTTTAACGGAACTGGGAACTAGGTGCAACTCACCTGATTAAGGTTTCATTACACTCCGAAAACTCCTGAACTATGCAAACCTCAAATGTACCCAGGTCAAATTTTGAGTGGACATGGTTACATCCATCTAGACTCATAATTTAAGTTTCACATAGCTTTCTCTTGAAATCATTAATTTAGATTGGGGTAATAATTTAAAATTGCAAACTGAAAAATCATGTATTGAAAACCATGTGAAGAGAAACAGTTCCCCTGAACTCCTGCAAACAAAAACCCTGAACAACTCACAGGGCCAGTGCTTGAGGTTGTAAACAAAATACCATCCTACTAATTTATGTCATAAAACGTAATTTAATCATCAGTTTGCAACTGTAACCCAGTGGTCAGGGTGTTGTTCTACTCTGTCTCCAGTCCACAGATGATATGAGACTGTTACAGCTCTCACATGGCAAGGCTACCTTCATCTCAATCTGTGGCAATGACTTGTTTTAGTTCTGAAGGCCCCCTGTTCAATTCCTCATGTTGGCCAAAATGGTGGCAGTCACATAATTACTGTCCTCTTAATCTCCAAATAAGTCACCCTAACAATGTCCTAGAGCAGGGGTCAGCAACCTTTCAGAAGTGGTGTGCCGAGTCTTCATTTATTCACTCAAATTTAAGGTTTCGCGTGCCAGTAATACATTTTAACGTTTTTAGAAGGTCTCTTTCTATAAGTCTATAATATAGAACTAAACTATTGTTGTATGTAAAGTAAATAAGGTTTTTAACATGTTTAAGAAGCTTCATTTAAAATTAAATTAAAATGCAGAGCCCCCCGGATTGGTGGTCAGGACCCGGGCAGTGTCAGCTCGTGTGCTGCCTTTGGCACGCATGCCATAGGTTGCCTACCCCTGTCCTAGAGCAATATTGGAATGAACTGGCTAGTGTGCATGCCTACCCACCATCCTTTACCAAATGGAATCAACCCTGCTTAGCTGTGCCATAGGATTTATACCACTATCCACAAAAGGAGATTTCCTTCAGTTTAATCTTCATTCATGATCTAGAAAAAATTTACATTAACTGTGTCATGAGGGAAGTTTGTACCCCAAATGCATTCAGAAACTTCAAATATTTAAAAAAAAAGTTCTGAGCAAAAAAATGAATTTAACTAGCAAATTGAAAGAACTAGCAGGACTCTCATTCTGGGTGTGCCTAGATGCAATTTCCACACCTCCTTGGAGTATCTTCAACCTTAAGGTGACTGTATGAAGCCACCACTTGCACTGCAATGCACCATCATCAATAAGCACAAACAATGTCCTAAAACAGCATAGGTGTGGCCACTAGTTCATGAGTTATCACAATGTGTATGCTCATGGGGTACAATATTACCCCACAAATGCATTATCTATTAGCATGTACAAACTACATTTATGTCAAACAAACAGCTTGCTTAGTGAAGGATACATAGTTATCACTATTGCAACACAAGATACTCTGACTAGAAGCAAACATGTAAACAGAACTACTACAAATACAAGATATGTACCCCAAATATGTTGCACTTTGCACCCTCACATACTTTTTTGATACAGAAAAAATATTTTTCATGCTATTTCTTTTTGGGCTGAATTGTGTACATGTGCCTAGGTGACAATGTCCTAAAACAGCATAGATGGATGGCCACTAGTTCATGAGTTATCAGAACATATATACACTCAAAGGGTACAACATTACTCCATGAATATGGAGGAGGGTTAAATGGTTGGAGGCCTCTGATTTTAGAGCACAAAGTTCTGAGTTCTATCCCTGCTGTCACTGGGACGTACTAAGTGGCACAAAATCCCTGATAGCTGTAGATTTGTTCCAACACTTACATTTTATAATTTGCTAAAAATATGATCATTCAACAATTTAACATATTGCAGGTTGAGGTTCTTAGCTTTTCCAGCAACTCATCTCCTTTGATTCAGTCTTCACATCTTAAAGTTTAAGTCATAACTATCTGGTATGAGTGTGAGGGCATGAATTTTCTTACACTATGACCCCAAACTTGCATTTTGTTCCCCATTACACAGGAATCCACTCACACAGAACTTGCAGGATTCGGGCCTATTTTTCGTAAGATGCCAAGGACACAAAGTGCACCACACAGAACTGGCCAAAAAATTTCATTTGAAAAAAAAATTTCCCCAAAAGAATAATGTGTCGTTCCCCCCCCCCAATTAAAAAGGACCTCTCTATTTGAGAAATTTTAAAGGTGTAAAAAAACGGAAACCCGCAAATTTCAGTTTGATAACTGAAAAATTTCAGCTTAAAAACGTCTGTCTCCACCACCACCACCCCCCCTTCACGTTTTTGGATTTTTCATGAAAACCTCAAGACTTCTGATATAAAATGTTGAGATCCATCAATTTTTTTTAATTGGAACAAAAATGTTTCCTCGCTAGCTCTAGTGCAATCTAAGAACTAAATAGCAACAACAGTGACAACTTATTTTCTAAGTGGTTCATAGTAAAATGAAATTGTTGTACAGCCCACATTTTTTAAATCTAGCAGTTAGCCCGTGTGGCTGAGATTTGTTGGTAAATTCCAGGTTCAACACGGTCAATTAGCACATGCTAAAAATACACATCTGTCAGTTTTTAGGTGACATTTTTGTGTTGCTTTTTAAGATGACATTAGCCTCACAGTACCATGGAAGTCTGATAAAAGAAGAATGTGTAATCCTGTGGGTAACACATCAATCTAGTTAAACAGTCCAGAAGCCTGGGGAACTCCTCTTCCTTTTGAATCTTTAATCAATCCGGAAACATCTGGCATTCAGAGCATTTCATGTTATTCCACTTATTATACAAATGCTTCCTAGAAATTAGCTATCAGTAAGTGATAGACAGTTAAGAAAATCAGCTTTCCCTCTCCCCAACCTCATTTCACTCGAAAACCAAATTCCCAGAACAGAAGGAACATGGTCCACTTATTTTGACAAAGGGAAAGTACAGCCATGCATGGATCCAATTTAGTCCTCAGTGATCTTGTCTGCACTAGGAGCAAAAAAATTCCCATTGTTGCATCTCCACCGGTGACTGCGGTAGTGGGAGATATAGTGTAGACAAAAGCTATTGCAACCACCCAGCATTTTTAACACTGGGACATCATTGGGATCCAGGATTTCCCAGGACACTGGGAGCCAGGATTTCACCCAATGTTTGTTTAGACTTGTTCTGATCCAGATTAGGGGACATGATGATTAAGATAATTGCACCAGAGGAGCCTTTTTTACTCTAGTGTTATCACTGATGGAGCTGAAACAATGGGAATTTTTGCCCACCTCCCTCCCCTGGCCAAAAATAAAACAAGATGGCCTACATTTTCTACAGAGCCAAGTACACAACAGCTCTCACCTAGGCACCCAAGTGTTTACCATCTACCCGTCCCCTTTGTTCTCAATGAGAGTTGCTGGGCATTGAGAGATCTAGCCTCTTCATTAATAAGTCAAGCTTTTGAAAGTGTTGGGGACCCATACTTGAGCCAGGATTTTTCGAAAGCTCAGCTTCCCCTTAGGCACCCAAATGAAGTGGCCAGATTTTCCAAGAGCATTCAACACCCAGCAGCTCCTGTGGACAAGAATGGGAGCTGTAGGATGCTGACTTCCTTTGAAGGCCTAGCCACTTGTACATTTAGGTGCCTGAGGGCTGTGTTCAAAGTGTCTACACAAGGCCAGCCTTGTAATTGGAACTGTATGTAATTCATTTTGAAGTTTAGGTAAACTGTAAAACCTATTTGGGAAGTTAAATTTTGGATCTAAAGCACAAACTATACAACTGATATTTTAAAAGTGGACTAAACATTGGGGCTGTTCCTTCTGCAAGAACAGTTATCAGTACTCATCTCTATGAACTAGTCTCCAGACATCACAGTTAGTGAGTCACAGATGAAGCCAGCTGATTGCTTATAACTGTAGTTTGTAGGGCAATCCCACCTCTGAACTGGCTACCCCAGTGCTCTAATTCAGGAAGGCAGTGACATGGGAGGAGATCAATGGAGGTTAGACACCTAAATACTTCTGAGGATCTCAGCCAGCTCCCAAAGAAGGATCCACTTTCTAATAATATGGACGGTGGATCTTTCTTCACACAACAAAGGCGTCCCTTCAGCAGATGGGACTACAGCTGTGAGATGCAAACAGAATATGGTGATTCTGGATTTAATCATTACAAATACGGACAGACAGGTGCATGGTAACTGTGAGAACAGCTCAGTGAATGGCCTAGCAAGTGCAGAGGTGGTAGATTTCACAAGACTCAGAACAAACGTCTGCTGAGCAGTCAGGAAGAAGGTGTGATCAAGGTAAATACTGGTGCCAAGACATAGCTACAAGAAGCAGATTGCGTTCCTATTGCTCGACAAACCCCACATTAAGGGAATAAGCAGCTGGTTTTCTTAAGTGCCGTGTCTTGGCATATCATAGGATGAAGTGCACCAGTACACAGGTTTGTAGGTGTAGATCCTCGGCTGCTGTAAGGTATCATAGATCCATTGGATTTAATGGAGTTATGACAGTTTATGGTACTTGATGATTTGCCCTGTAATCTCCATATATCTGTTCGATACAATGCAAAAAATAATTTTATAAAACCAGATATTACATATATTACAGTAGTAGTTTTCTTTATAGTTATCCATTAAGGTTTTAAAAGTGCTACACATTATTTTCAATTGCAGGATGTTCTTTGTCTTGCAACCATACCATGTAGCTGATTAGTGAACTGTATATATTTTCCAGCAAAAATCTCTTCTCTTGTAGACATTAAAGAAACATTACAATGCAAATGCATTAGGCTGAATGGCAAAGATGACCAAAACATTTAGAATGGCAAGTGATTCAGACACAATTGTCTGTGTATATACTGCTATAGAATTGAATTAATATACGTTTGGCCTCAAGATATACGAGACAGTCAAAGCTGATTTTAATAACTAGACTTTTTCTCAGAATCAAATTTCATCACTAATACAGCCTCATCTAACATATGGGTATTCTTATCTTGCATATGAAAGTGCTCTACAGTATTTCCCATGATATTTAAAGAAGATTAATAATTTTTAATTTTTACTACATCTCTAGTGACAACTAGTCTTTAAGCTGGGCAAATTTTCCTTCATTATGATACTGTAAATCAAGCGAGTCTAGAGTTGTCACAGAATCCGTTCAGTTTAAAAATCTCACAACATTCAGGGAAGTACACAATCTGAATTGACAAGTTACACATCCACCCACCAGCAGCCAACACAAGCAGTCTCTCAGGGTCACGAAGCAGCTGTTAAAAGTAGAATGAATATAGGGTATCTTCATTAGTGGATATAGTCTTGTCCAGTGATTAAAGGCAAAGGGAAACCAATGGCAATGGCCAAAGCAAACACTCAACCCAACAACCAAATGTATATAAATTCTGATATTTCATGATGCTAATGTGGATCTTGAACAAAGGAGTCTTTGGGCTAGCTTCTCAAGCAGCACAGATGCCCTAATAAGGCAGATGGAAATTCCCTAGTACAGTGAAAATCCTGGAGGGGCATAAAACTAACTTAGCTAGCTCTACACCACCCACTCTCCGCCCCCCAGAAACATGAAGTTCATCCTGTGATCCAGCAATCCTTAGAGAAGTGCTCCTGCCACCTTAAGATCAAGTGCTCTGGACCCCAGCCATCACCTGCATTAGGGGAGCAGAAAAGTGGCTTACAGCCATTTCTCCCACCCCACCCCCACACTGAGTAGAGCTTGACATAAGGACTTGGCCTTTGCTGTATATTACAATCCTATTTTAGAGAATTACACTGCGGTCTATCACTGCTATACCTGAGCATCTTACATGTTAAAAAAGTCAATGGCAATAAAGTCCCAACCATTATTAATATTTAAAAGATTACTTTTAATACATCTCTACCTCGATAGAACACTGTCCTCGGGAGCCAAAAAAATATTACCACGTTATAGGTGAAACCGCGTTATATCGAACTTGCTTTGATCCACGGGAGTGCGCAGCCCCGCCCGCCTGGAGCACTGCTTTACCGCGTTATATCTGAATTCGTGTTATATTGGGTCACGTTATATCGGGGTAGAAGTGTATTTCAAAAAAAGTTGAGCCATTGGTCAGCTCTACATCCAGTCAAAAAAACCTGAAAAGTTTTCATTAATTTTTTTTCTGGTTTGACTTATTCAGTGGCAAGACAGGAATATTTTTTTCAGAAGGATAAATGAGAGGGCAAGATCAGTTTCAGTGTAACCTGACTGGCAGCTCCTGTATTTCTCATGTCGCCCAAGTACAAAAGGTATCTTATTTCACAAAGATCTGCTTTTGTCATGATCAATTATTTATATTAAATGCCAGACTTTATGGACTGCTGGTCCAATCTGATATGGTAATTTGAATGTACGTCTCCAGGCAGTAGGATGACCACCTACATTTCAAGGAGTAAAGGACCACAAGGCCTTATTTAATGAGACAGCATCCCACTGTGACACTGCATCCCATATTCTTCATAGTGATATTATTACGATATGATTATAGAATAATTATGATGTAGTTTATGCAAGATAAGTCATGTGAGCGGTCATTGGAAAAGTTAAGGTTTGCTGAGTATGATTATCCTATTTGAATGCATGTATCATTTTTGTATCTGAAGTTATCAATATTGATTATGTACAGTATCTGTACTTCAAATGTAGTTACACTTGGGTAACGCCCACTAGATAGTGGGTGGGGAAGGGCCTATTCAGGGAAATGGGCCATTAGAAAGAACAATAGGCCCTAAGAGAAGCTTATCTCCCACCTGGTGAACCTTCCTAAGAACACTACAGACAGCCTGAGAGTAATGGCTGCTATGACTCTACAAGGACATATGACCAGGCCACATGACGCTGGACTCCATTTGGGGATGTCAATGTTTTTCCCACAGACTAGTCTGGGAACCAAGCTTTGGAACAAAGAGTTCCCGCCATATGCAAAAGCTATATAAGACAGGGATCAGGAGTACTTGTGGCACCTTAGAGACTAACAAATTTATTTGAGCATAAGCTTTCGTGGGCTACAGCCCACTTCATCGGATGCATAGAATGGAACATATAGTGAGGATATATATATATATATTACACACACACACACACACACACAGATAACATGAAAAGGTGGGAGTTGCCCAACCAACTCTAAGAGGCTAATTAATTAAGATGAACTGTTGTCAGCAGGAGAAAAAAACTTTTGTAGTGATAATCAAGACAGCCCATTTAAGACAGTTTGACAAGAAGCTGTGAGGATACTTAACATGGGGGAAATAGATTCAATGGGTGTAATGGCTCAGCCATTCCCAGTCTCTATTTAATCCTAAATTGATAGTATCCAGTTTGCATATCAATTCAAGTTCAGCTGTTTCTTGTTGGAGTCTGTTTTTGAAGCTTTTCTGTTGCAAAATTGCCACCTTTAAATCTGTTACTGAATGGCCAGAGAGGTTGAACTGTTCTCCTACTGTTTTTTGAATGTTATGATTCCCGATGTCAGATTTGTGTCCATTTATTCTTTTGCGTAGAGACTGTCCGGTTTGGCCAATGTACATGGCAGAGGGGCATTGCTGGTACATGATGGCATATATCACCTGCACATCTACCAATGTGAATGAGCCCCTGATGGTGTGGCTGATGTGATTAGGTCCTATGATGGCGTCACTTGAATAGATATGTGGACAGAGTTGGCATCGGGCTTTGTTGCAAGGATAGGTTCCTGGGTTAGTGTTTTTGTTCTATGGTGTGTGGTTGCTGGTGAGTATTTGCTTCAGGTTGGGGGGCTGTCTGTAAGCGAGGACAGGTCTGTCTCCCAAGATCTGTGAGAGTGAGGGATCATCTTTCAGGATAGGTTGTAGATCTTTGATTATGCGCTGGAGAGGTTTTAGTTGGGGGCTGAAGGTAACAGCTAGTGGCATTCTGTTATTTTCTTTGTTGGGCCTGTCTTGTAGTAGGTGACTTCTGGGTACTCTTCTGGCTCTGTCAATCTGTTTTTTCACTTCAGCAGGTAGGTATTGTAGTTTTAAGAATGCTATAGAGATCTTGTAGGTGTTTGTCTCTGTCTGAGGGATTGGAGCAAATGCAAAGACTCCTGGAAACACCTGAGGAACACAGACTGAACTGGGGGAAGTGCTGGACCCAGGCTAAAGGGATTTCTAGCCTGTGAATGAAGACCTGAGAAACCCAAACTGTAAAGCTAATGCAGCTTGTGCCTTAAGAATCTGCAGCCTGCTTGTATCATTTCCCAGGGTGAGAATCTGCTAATTCATATCCAGTCTATCTAGTATATTAAACTTAGGTTGTGTTTTTGTTTATTTGCTAAGTAACCTGCTTTGATCTGTTTGCTATCCCTTATAATAACTTAAAATCTATCATTTGGAGTAAATAAACTTATTTTTGTTTTAATCTAAACCAGTGAGCTTTGACTGGAGTGCTTGGGGAACATCTCTGCTTGGTTACCACAGGTGTGCATTGTTCTCTTCACATTGGGGGAGAGGTGGACCGGGTATTAAACCCATACACTGGCCAGATTTGACCAGGGCAGGACGGTAATGCTCTGGGGTCCTAGGCTGGGAAGCTGGTGGTTAGAGAGCCTGTGTGTAACTGCAGCTGGTGGTGTCTCTACCTGTATGAATGCTGGTGAAAGTGCAGGCCGGAGGGCTTTGCAGCTTATCACAGTAGTACAGTGTGAAAGGGAGCCCACGCTGGTGGGTCAGGGGGCTCAGTGGTACCCCAGTTTCAGGTGGCACCCCAGGGGGAACCCGTCACACCCACAATATTTTATTTTGGATTAAAAAGACCCACACATTTTATACTGTGACACAAATGTATGATTGTTGCTTGCAAACATTGCTTTAATCAGATCAAATGCTTTTGATTAGTTGTATATTAATCACAGAGAATCACACAACAGACTGTAAACAGGGACCGGAGTCCTGGTCCATTACTGGGGCTTGTAAGTATTACCACAATGCAAAGGAAGAACTGCTGTCCATTAACACAGAGCAGGTGATCAGTGGAATGAAATGAATCTTAAAGTACTGCATACTAAAAAATTACCAGCAGTACAATCCAGCTGCAACCCCTTGTGTATTTCAGTTTTACTGGAATGTGAGATGGACGTATGTCATCGTTTAGAGGACTTTTTTTCGTAAGGATGGAAAGACTCTGGGAGATGAGAATGTTGTGTTTTCTTAGGAATATATTATGCTCTGCAGAGGAAGCATGTGATAAAAATGTTGCTATGGGAACTATTCTTTATTACATAAATGTAAATTGTCAGGTTTTAGATAATCAATGTAAAAAACCATAAATGACGCAAATTAGATTTCAAGTTATACACTGGCTTTCCAGAATTTTGTCCTCTGATTCGCTTGATGAATAAATGATTTGCTTTCAAACAAAATTACTTGAACAAGCTTTAAGAACCGCACACACAAGCATCAGCTTCACCCCACTCTCTTAGAAATGTCAGAACTTAAGAGAAGTTGTACAGTCAAAACTCTGCTCCCATTTTTCCTCAGGCTGGAATTAGCCCAGATTTACACTGGAGAAACTAGGCGCAGAATATGGCCCGAAGAGCCGATTCACTGATTAAACACATGCCAGGTTTCTTGGAGAAAGAAGATAGAGAATTGGTCTAATGTTTATCTCACCACAGAGTGATGGAATCCTTCCCACTTTGGAACGAGTCCTCAGACAGCGGTTCACAAAACAAGGATGTTTTCCCCACTAAAGAATTTCACCAGTATTTGCTCACCTCCCACTCCGCCCTGCCCCTCAACCTGCACATGGCTCAATACAACCAGCACCAGCCTCTGCTAAGGCGAACTGGATAAGAGTCTTACTTTAGCCAGCAAGACTCACCAAGATGGAAAGCTGAAGTAACTTGCTCAAGACCATAGACTCAGCATCCGAGTCAAAATTCGAACACAGTAGCACCTGACAACTCAACCCTGTATCCATAAAAATAGCACTTGTAACTTATTATTGTGAAGACAAAAGCAAGATGTGTCACTACACATCTACTGATGTATTTTACTTCTCCAATCTAAATGTATCTAACTCCAGAATACATCAGGAAAATACATCTGTAGTCCAACACACCAAGCTAGAAATCACCAAAATAAAGTGAGATTGGATAATATTGGTGTGTAACCACCCACTTCCAAATTAGCTTAATCACTGCTGTCAGCAAGGCATGCTTGAGTGAACTATAAGACCTATATCATAACCATATGGAAAGAAGAGAAGAGGCTCGTTTATTCATCTAGATTGTGTCTCTCTCTAAAATACAGCAAACTAATGCCACAATCCTATTGATAGTTGGGCACATGAGTAGCCACTCTGAACTTAATGCGACTTCCCACAAAGTGTGCCAAGTTACTCATGGGCCAGATTTTCAAAGAGCTCAGCTCCTGCGTAGGCACCTAAATGATATGGAAGTGGAAATCTGGACCCAGTTGTGAGTACTGAGCAGCTTGTATTTACCGTTTTCACTATGACAAGGTTAGAGGGATTGCCCGCTACATCCCACAATATATGGAAAGTGATAATTTGATGTACTGTATCCTCATCTAGGAGGAAGGATTGTCCCATGGTCAGGACACTAGCCCAGATGTCTCAAGACCTGGGTTCAAGTCCCTGCTTCCACCACAGACCTCCTGCGTGACCTGCCCCAGTCATACAGGTAGCTAAGGATCTGGGCTTATCTGCTCTTTTAGGTGCCTAAATCCACCATTTAGGTGCCGCTTACATTCTCAAAGCCACCACTCGGCTGCTGATTAACCTTGTGGGCAGCAAAGTTTACACTGGTAGGCAGCTTTTGAATGCCAAACTGCTGGTGTTTCCCCATAGCTAACAAGCTGCTCAGAGCCAGAGGCCCCAAAGCAAGATTCTCAAAGTACACAGGGGAACGCCTGTCTCACCAGCAGGCCCAGTCTGAATGCATCTAGGACCAAATATCTGCAGCAGAAGAGCCAGATGCAGGACACTAATAGGTTGAAGGGCAGCAAAGCACAAAAAGCAAGCAGGACAGGAATTTTTTGACAGAACTCTGCTCATGTGTACTTCCAAAACTAAGACCTCTCTTCCTCTGGTTTAGAGAGAACATCATCCCTCGCAAGTAGCCAATCTGGCAGTTAGGGCATTCACCTGGGTTGGGGACACCCAGGTTCAAATTCCTGATTAGGAGCAGGGACTCAAACAGAAGTTTCCCACATCCCAGATGAGTGCCCCAACCATCAGGTTATTGATTAGTCTGGTGTGAATCTCTCTTAAAGCTATTCCGCTTTCCACAAGTTGTCAGTAGACCAGAGAGAGACCGACTGTGGTTAGAGTATGCCCCCCAGATGGGGGAGCCCTTGGTTCAAATCCCTGCTCTGAATCATTGTCCTAACCATCAGGATATTGGCAGGGGGTG
Source organism: Terrapene triunguis (assembly GCF_002925995.2). Lineage (NCBI taxonomy): Eukaryota > Metazoa > Chordata > Testudines > Emydidae > Terrapene > Terrapene triunguis. The sequence continues at coordinate 13,582,136 of NW_020664481.1, forward strand.
AGGTTCTCTCTCTAAACCAGAGAGAGAAAGGTCTCAGTTTTGGCTGCTGAAGCATGAGCTATCTGATCTGGCATAGGCACCTGATTCCAGGAGAGGATCCTGAGCAAAGAAGGGCCCTAGTCTCTGGCCCAGTCTGGTGCATAAGCCTCTCTCTCTTCAGCATTTCCTTTCTAGCTACCTGCAGAGGCTCCCGACTCAGGTCGCTGGCTTCTGAGGATCCCTTCCTTAGGTGCCCAACTCTTCCCAAGCATTGTATGGGGAGCCTGGGCACCTAACATGGAGCTGTGCGTTTCACTAGACGGCAAGCTGCCTATGGGTTAGGAGTTGCAATGCAGAGCAGAGTAACACTTAAGTGCCTTTGAGGATCTAGGCCTAAGTTCCCCATCTGTAAGATGGTATCGTATTGGTATAAAATAGCACGTCCTTCCCCACATGGGTGTTTTGAGGATAAAAATCATCCCAGATTGTGAGGTGCACAGATACTACATTAATGGGGGTCATAGGTACCTAAAACAGACCGCTCCAGGAGTCAATACAACCCATTGAAAGCTTTGGCTGAAGCAGAATTATGCTGGTACATATGTGCTGGTTCAGAGCTACAAGTGGGTGTGGTGCTGATCTTTAGTCTCTGCAGCATTCTACACAAGCTGGTCTTATATTTAAGTACTTAGGTTAATTATAATTACTGCAAGTATTACTAGAATGAAGTGGAATCTGAAATCTTGGCACTGGAGAGCTGAGACATTTACAGCAAATGCAAGTGGTAAAAAATCTGAAGCCAGGTTATTTCTAGTATTAGCCGTCTGAACTAGTAGTAGAGCGAATATTACACACTGCATGTGTATGGGGCATCAGGTGGGACCTCAGATCCTCAGCACAGACCTTGGCCACTTGAGCTAAAGAAGTAACCTGCTTATTTGGTAGCTGTAGCAAGCCTATTATCTATGCCCCATTGGGTTGGAAAGTCGGTGGCTTAGCAAGGGTATAATTTAGGTCCAAAGGTGGGTGCTTGACTTAGAGTCTAGGTCACTGTCCAAATTTTGGTCCTGTTCAGCCTTTGACTCTATGAAGGTTTCAGACTATAAGCGCACTCTCCACACTATGTTTGTCCTGTCTTAGATCAACTGGCGATGGTAAACTGAAAAAGTTCTTTAGCTGGGTTAATTATAATTAATACTTGGAAGAAAAGGCAATCAGATTAAGTAAAGGAGAGAACCTTTTAAAAAGAGATTAATTCCAATTCTATGGATCTTAACTAAATAAACCAACAATGAGAGAAAAAATTCAGTCTACATACGATAGGGACTGAGAATACTCTTCCATAAAGAGCAAGCTGCAAGGTTTTACAATGTGGAACTTCACTTATCACTGTCTTTCTACCACTAACCACTCACTGGGCTTGCTTACATGCCCATCCACCTTCTCCGGCACACCTTTGACAGTTATCAGCTATTTGGAAGTTTGGTCTGTTTGTTTATCTGTTGTGAACTGCATGGTATACTCCTCATTTGTTTCAATGGGAAATTATGTACACTGTGTTCATTTTGCTTTGTTTTATGAGTGTTTTCCCCCTCCCCAGTATGGATAAATACAATAAAAGTTACCTATAATAAAGGTCTGAATGCACGGCTGTCATGGAGTTCCACCTGAGATGTATTAGGCCCAATAAGTCTATCGGAGAATGCCCAAAATTAAATCCTTCTATTCGAAGGGTCATACTTACTGTATATATTATACATATACTTGGCAGAATTAGATTTTTAATTTCAATGGATAATACCTATATTTATTTTGAATTTTTTTTGTTATCAATTTAAATTTTCTGCAGTTGGGGGGAATTATGGGGTGAGAAAGTGTCAGAATTTTTTTATGACAGTAGATGTTGAGATTCAAAAAGTTATAGCTTTATCACTGGTAAAGCACAAATTGATATCACATATCAAAATGTACAAAGTAAATCTCCTTAAATCAAACTAATAAGCTCTTAAGCAGTACTTTTCTTACTTTGCTACCTGCAAATTTCAATTATTGATATAAATATTTTTATTGGTTTGTGTGTGTACAGTGAAATCAATGTTTACCAACATTTACTGATAAAAAGCTAATCCTTCCAAGACTAATTATACAGATTGTGCAGATTCCATCAACATGAGGAAATTACAAGCAGTATCATATTTTAGCTGTCAGAAGACTGCACTGTACAAACTCCATGCACCACTTATGGAAAGTTCTCCTTTTATACTTCCTTGAGTGTCTGTTTTCTGTAACACTATTTATATACCAAGTAAATATAGATCCAAAAGATCATAACTGTAATAAACCAGCAAAAACTTTTAGATATCCACAGAATCTTTCAAATAAATTCCCATGTGATAAACCTCAGTGTAAAGCTTCAAACCATGAATGATTCGGAGTCACTGAATTAATAATGCAAGGGCTGTTCGTACTGGCATACAACAAAAACCAGAAGGCATTCTAAACTTCTCATAACAAAAGGGTAAGTACATCCAAAAGAAAAATCTATTCTCAGAACCCTCCCACTCCCCACCTTGAACCACCTTCTAACTAGGTTGCATATTTTATACAATAAGAAGTATGCTTTGCAGCCTGAAAGGCTGATTAACTGCAGCTTTTAGGTAGCTTGCCATTCTTTGATACCCAGAAGAGAGACAGCAGCACCATATTCTCAATAATACGAATGGGAATTAATCACACGAGAGGAGAATGAAAGCCAAAAGATGTGCCATAAGGAATTGGCCTGCTTACATTATATGCATCACACCCATGTTTAAATTCATAAACATTTCACAATAGTAACCAAATGCATATTTGCAAAAGAAAAGGAAGGAGCAGACAGAAGAAAAAGATATCAGAAAGTATAAAACTATTGTGCACCCCCCCAAACTCAGTGAGAGCATTTTAGAGTGTTTTAAGATTAGTACAAATCTCCCTCCCCAACACACCTGAGCTTTTAAATCACAAATGCAAACTTTTAATGGGCAAATGGTCAGTCGGTAGGAATACCCAGTGCATGTGGCATCAACACAGCTGCAACTGCAATCCCAGGTGAGATGAATGGTTTTGACAGCCACAAATGTTACTGAATTCAAAAGGCACGAGTTTGCATTGCAGGAAGTAAGGTCTTGTCTACATGGGGACATTCAGGGAAATTAATCCTAATTAACTAAGGGGGTGAATTTAAAGTGGCTTAGTAAACCTGTGTGTGGATGCTCTTTCTCAGAATTAAAGTGGCCTTAATTCAGTTTATTAATCATTAAGGCCACTTTAATTCTGAGTAAGAGCATCCACACAAGGGTTTAATGGGAGTTAACTAATCCACTAAAGTCACACCTTTAGTTAATTAGGATTAAATTTCCTGAGTTTCTCCCTGTACACAAGCTCTAAAAATCAGTCACACAGGCCTTCCGATAGCATCCTAGAGAAAGTTTTAGTTAACACCCCTCCACATATGTCACTGCTCCCTGCCCCCAGTAATTCTCAACAACTCCCCAAAACACACATCTGTTTTAAAAGAAGCCACCAAAAGCCAACCCCACCCCATATTTCAGAAGCTATCTTCCCAGTTCAGATTCTTTTGTAGCTGCATGTTACTGTCAGACTCTGATCCACCGTCCCTGCCACCAAAAGGCTTGCAGCTCAACTGCAAACTTAAGTGAACTAGAGCCCTTTGGCAATGGAGATCTTGCTTGTGTTCCTAAGCAGAACAGAGACCAAGTTCTGGTCTGCCCTTTCCCCAAAACCAAAGTGCATCTGTTCAGAGAGCAGTCTGTTGCGCTGCACCTCAAGCTGTTTCTATATTTGTAGTGTGCAAATGACACAGTAGCGATCTGGATTGGGGGCTGAAGGCAACATTTTTTGGTTGTTGTTTGTTTTCCCCCTGAGACAGCCACCGAGCAGTTTGCAAAAGAAATAACAATCGGAGCCCTCGCGCATGCTGTCTCCAGCCCTGGCCAACGAGAATGCTAAGGCATGTCACACTGAACCACCCAAAGAGAAAAAGAACAAACAAACAGAAAGGGAAAGCACAAATACTTACACCTAAACGTCTGCTCCTAATCTTTACATACCCTTGCTTCACTATGTCATTAAAATTGGAAGCCATCCTTTTTGTGGGGAGGAGCCGCTCGCCCCCAAGTTGAATCCAGTCTGTGGCTGAAATGATTCACCAAGCCCACATCCCCTGGAATAATCCTCCTGACCCAGAAACTCAGCGGCAAGAGTTTTAATCCACTTGGGAGAGGGGGGGGAAGAGGCTAGAGGACCCCCTCTGCATCAGCTGCCGGCTGGAATGAGCTCAGCGCTCCAGCTCAGCTCCTCTCCTCTTGCAGAACAGCGGGATCCGCCCTCTGCCTTCCTCCCCACCAGGGCAGAAAGCCCCCGGGCCAGCCCACCTAGCAGGGGCTGCACCTGGAGAAGCACCAGTCCTGGCTGTTCACAGGGGGAAGCACCGGAAAGTTGCGGGGGGATCCCAGGGAGAATTATGGTCGATGCAACCGCTCTGGGTGAGAGAAAGCCTGGCTGGTGGAATAGGGCTGGCTGAAAAACGTTGCTGCTTTGTGAGTTGCTCTCCCGTTCCCTACATGTTCTGCCCAGCCCCTTTAAATACATACACACACTCCCGACTGACTTAGCTTTCCTGGCTGTTCTTTTTACTCGTCCTTTTTATTTTCTTCGCTACCTATCTTCACCCTTATTAAGTCTATTTCTATGCTCTGTGGCAGCTGTCCCAGTTTCTTCTGTCTCTTCCCCTCTTTCACCATCATCTCAGTTGTGTTCACCCCTTCTCATTGCCCATGTTTCAGTCTCTCTTTTCCCCTTTTATAGGGCTGAGCATAGGGTTGCCACCTGTCCGGGTTTTACCTGGATAGTCTGGTTTTCGGGTGCTGTGTCCAGGTGCCCTAATTAGGGTTGCCCAGTTTTCGACTCAGTCAAAAAGGGGACCCTGACAGTGCCCAGTGAGATGTACTGACCGGCCACCAAAAGACCGGTTACCGTGAGGTGGGAGGGTAGGGTGACCAGACAGCAAATGTGAAAAAATGGGACAGGGGGTGGGAGCTTATAGGAGCCTATATAAGAAAAAGACCCAAAAATCAGGACTGTCCCTATAAAATCGGGACATCTGGTCACCCTAGGGTGGGGAGGCACTGGGTGATTAATTCACGCCAGCCCCTGCTCAGCCAGGGCTACCTCCTACCTGCGTGCAGGCTCTTTGTCAGGCTGTATCAGCTCCCATCCCGAAGCAGAGGGAGTCCAGCTGGGAAGTGGGAGTGGAAATGATCCAGGGATGGGGGAAGACAAGTAAGTGAGGGGGGCAGGGCCTTGGGGCGAAGAAGTGGAGAAGGGGGCAAGGTGATGAGCTCAGGTGTAAATCTATAGCACTCTGACCACTTGGAACAAGGTACTTTAGTTAAAAGTTCTGGAGCATGCTTTGACATACTGCTGTTTGAAACAGGTCATAGTACGTCAAAGCACGGTACAGAACTTTTCATGCCCAGTATCAGGGTCCACAGGCAACATGGTGCACAGCAAGCTAGTGCACTGTATCATCATACCTGACATGCCACACATTAAGCCACGGACAAGCCCGCCCCACTACACACCACAGTAAGTCATTTATTGGGAGCAAAAAAAAAAAAAAAAAAATTGCACATCACCCTTAAAACCACTTAAAGTGATACTGTCCTACAATATTTCAGCATGTACATATAATTCCCTGAGTATAAACTGACATGCTGTTTTGGGGCCTGATTTAAAGTCCATGGGAGACAACAAAAAGACTCCAAAGTGCATTGGATCAGGCTCTTAGCCTCTCTTTTTTTTTTTTTTGCTGTACCAAGTTTAAGATCCACGTAAGAAAGGACCAGTGCTCAATAACAGGGGCTGTTCTGCAATTCTCAGGACAGGTGGTGGTGACCTGTGGTTTTCTGCAGGAAGGTGCATTTCCCAGAAAGTCTCTTGGCTGCCTCAACAAGCGTCATCTGGCACCACTCCAGACTCTGACTGAAAGTAACCTGAGCCTTGGCCCTGTGGAAGTGGTAGAAATGTCACACAGACATATGCCACTTTTACTCTGGCAATGTGTGGCTGTCCCGATGAAAAAAACTTGGCTGGCATTGGGCAGCATGCTGCAGCTGGTTGATAGTCATTGTTTTCAGATGTTTGCAAGCACTGCTGAGCATAACAATGAACCAGGAAAGGGAGAACTTCAGGCACCCCCACCACTGTTGTTGAAATGACTTATTCATACACCCCATTGCTGGGGAAGGAATTGCTCACTGTGTAAAACTGGACATTTTAAAAAATGCATCCTTTACTACCTGTTAACCATTCTAAACACAGGCACCCATTGTCTGGGTAGGAGGATACTCAAATACCTCTCCCTTTTAGACTGAGACTGCCAGCTTACTGCAATGACATCCTTCTTATAGAGGAGCTGGGCAGATGGCGACAAGGTAGACCAGGAAAGAGTCACTGAAAGCCAGAGATCAATAGTAAATGTGGAATGTACCTTCTAGGTATGTAACTAAATTCTTCAGGCAGGGATTGCTTTTTTAATGTCTATTGTACAGACCTAAGCATACTGTTGGCACCAAACCAGCAACAAGTTGGCCAGTCACATAAGGTTTTATAATTTCACTGAGAGCCATGGAAGCAGAGAGTGTAGGCGTGTGGTCTGCCATCTGGGCCTGTAGCTATGAGTTGCTTTTATAGGCATCTCCATTAAATGCAGCTGATGGGACCAGGGACAGAATGCTGGTATATTTTAGGGAGTCAACTCCTGCTTTACCTACTACCTCACATACAGTTTTGTATTGGGAAAGGCAGGTCCTAGGTCATGCTATTTTCTCCACAGTGATAGTCCGCTTCTCTACTCCATACCCTACATGGACTAATTCATGGACCCATCTTTTGCTAAAAGAACCAAAAAAGTGCCACCGTGGCTAAACGACAAAGTAAAAGAAGTAGTGAGAGGCAAAAAGGCATCCTTTAAAAAGTTACATCCTCGTGAGGAAAATAGAAAGGAGCATAAACTCTGGCAAATGAAGTGTAAAAATATAATTAGGAAGGCCAAAAAAGAATTTGAAGAACAGCTAGCCAAAGACTCAAAAAGTAATAGCAAAAAAAAATGAAGTACATCAGAAGCAGGAAGCCTGCTAAACAACCAGTAGGGCCACTGGACGATTGAGATGCTAAAGGAGCACTCAAGGACGATAAGGCCATTGCAGAGAAACTAAATGAATTATTTGCATCAGTTTTCATGGCTGAGGATGTGAGGGAGATTCCCAAACCTGAGCCATTTCTTTTTAGGTGACAAATCTGAGGAACTGTCCCAGGTGTCATTAGAAGAGGTTTTGGAACAAATTGATAAATTAAACAATAAGAAGTCACCAGGACCAGATGGTATTCACCCAAGAGTTCTGAAGGAACTCAAATGTGAAATTGCAGGACTACTAACTGTAGCCTGTAACCTAGCATTTAAATCAGCTCCTGTACCAAATGACTGGAGCATAGCTAATGCGACGCCAATTTTTTAAAAAGGGCTCCAGAGGTGGCCCTGGCAATTACAGGCCGGTAAGCCTGACTTCAGTACCAGGCAAACTGGTTGAAACTATAGTAAAGAACAAAATTGTCAAACATATAGATGAACATAATTTGTTGGGAGCATAAGCTTTCGTGGGTAAGAACCTCACTTCTTCAGATGCAAGAAGTGAGGTTCTTACCCACGAAAGCTTATGCTCCCAATACTTCTGTTAGTCTCAAAGGTGCCACAGGACCCTCTGTTGCTTTTTACAGATTCAGACTAACACGGCTACCCCTCTGATACATAATTTGTTGGGGAAGAGTCAACATGGTTTTTGTAAAGGGAAATCCTGCCTCACCAATCTACTAGAATTCTTTGAGGGGGTCAACAAGCACGTGGACAAGGGGGATCCAGTGGATATAGTGTATTTAGATATTCAGAACGCCTTTGACAAGGTCCCTCAACAAAGGTTCTTAAGTCATGGGATAAAATGCATTAAGCAGTCATGGGATAAAAAGGAAGGTACTCTCATGGATTGGTAACAGATTAAAAGATAGGAAACAAAGGGCAGGAATAAATGGTCAGTTTTCAGAATGGAGAGAAGTAAATAGTGGTGTCCCCCAGGGGTCTGTACTGGGCCCAGCCCTATTCAACATATTCATAAATGATCTGGAAAAAAGGGTAAGCAGTGATATGGCAAAATTTGCAGATGATTCAAAACTACTCAATATTTTAAAGTCGCAAGCAGACTGTGAAGAGCTACAAAAGGATCTCACAAAACTGGGTGACTGGGCAAAAAAATGGCAGATGAAGTTCAGTGTTGATAAATGCAAAGTAATATACATTGGAAAACATAATCCCAATTATATATATAATATGATGGGGTCTAAATTAGCTGTTACCACTCAAGAAAAAGATTTTGGCATAATTGTGGATAGTTCTCTGGAAACATCCACTCAATGTGCAGCAGCAGTCAAAAAAGCGAACAGAAGGTTGGGAATCATTATGAAAAGGATAGATGAGAAGACAGAAAATATCATATTGCCTCTATATAAATCCATGGTATGCCCATATCTTGAATACTGCATGCAGATGTGATTGCCCCATCTCAAAAGAGATATATTGGAATTGGAAAAGGTTCAGAAAAGGGCAACAAAAATGATTAGGGGGTATGGAACGGCTTCCATATGAGGACCAATTAATAAGACTGGGAATTTTCAGCTTGGAAAAGAGATGACTGGGGCGGGGGGGGGGGGGGGGGATATGATAGAGGTCTATAAAATCATGATGTGGAGAAAGTAAATAAGGAAGTGTTATTTACTCCTTTTCATTACACAAGAACTAGGGACCACCAAATGCAATTAATAGGCAGCAGGTTTAAAACAAAGAAAAGGAAATATTTTTTTCATACAACGCACAGTCAACCTGTGGAACTCCTTGCCAGAGGATGTTGTGAAGGCCAAGACTATAACAGGGTTCTAAAAAGAACTAGATAAGTTCATGGAGGATAGGTCCATCAATGGCTATTAGCCAGGATGGGCAGGGATGGTGTCCCTAGCCTCTGTTTGCCAGAAGCTGGGAATGGGCAAGAGAGGATGGATCACTTGATGATTACCTGTTCTGTTCATTCCCTCTGGGGCACCTGGCATTGGCCACTGTTGGAAGACCGGATTCTTGGCTAGATGGACCTTTGGTCTAATCCGGTATGGCCGTTTTTATGTTCTTATGATGAGAAACAAGTTCTTCAGCTGAGAGAGCTCTCTAATTTTACCTTTGACATTTTGTATGATTGCTATGAAAGCAGATGATAGTAATGGTAATACCATGGTAATATTTTCTACATAAACCACGGATCTGTCTTTGATGATCCAAGATTTTTTTTTCCCCCACTGAGATTCTTAAGGCCAGAAGAGGCCATCATGATCATCTAGACTGGCCTCTTGCAGAACACAGGGAATAAATAAATTTTCACCCAGTAATTCCTGCAAACGTCCACAACTTTTGGATGCACTAGAGCACATTGTATAGAAAGACATCCTAACTTGATTTGAGAGGAATGTTAACTTGGTGTTAGAAGAGAAGATATAACACACACTGAAAAGAATTTGACCTTGCAAGTGTTCCTTTATTCCTGACTGGTTGTCTCTTATATGATATATGGAACTAAGCTGAGAGCAAAGCTAGTGTGTATAAACATTTAGTAACCCAAAAGTCTATTTAAATTTGTAAGTAATTTGACTGGTGAAAATCTGTCCCCAATAAGCACTCTTTTCAAAACAGAGGGTTGTGGCCTTTGAGAGACTGTAAAGTTATATCAGGTTTCTTTACTTGGCATGGAATTAACCAGGTTGCATAGCTTTATCCTCTCTATTTGTGACATCCTTTTATATAAAGAGAAAATCAAGGGGGAGCCTTCTTCTACCTAATCACTCTGTCTGATTAAACAAGGCCAAAAATGGCCCTATCTTGGTTATAGGAATGTTTTGGGAATTTCCCAAATTATGCAGCTATCCAGTTAATCTGATTTGAGCAACCAGATGGAGCAACATTAACATTGGACACAAAAGACTTAATTCCAGGAGGATTTCTTGGGAAAATGTCAGTGTTCACTCCAAGAACACTTATTGTCATTATCTTGACTTGATCAGTGTGGACCATTTTCTGCAGAGGATGACTGTAGAACTTGGAAGGTCTAGGGAAGGCAGATGTCCTGGCTCAGCCCTGGAATTATGCCTTGATCAGGCCAGTGTGGTGGGGTTATTAACCATGGCCACGAGTGATCAAAGACTGTGAATCCCTAAGTCTACTTGGACATATTTCTGGCAGAGTAGTCGTATGTTCTGATCACAAAATTTGGGCAGCCCTAAAAATTGGGCTATTCTTTGGAGCCTCCATTCTTCCCTTATATTTGGAAATCTATGGAATGTTTTTGCTAGAACCCACTCAATGTCCTAGTTTATTGCCAGCTTTTCAAGAATGTGAAGTAAGTAAAATATGGACCTAAGTTTGAAAGAAATTACTATGATTGCCCCTGCAAATCAGGAGACAGCATATACAAATACAGCTCACTGCCCACCTAATGTTAAAAAACAAATACATATGGTCATTAATGAATACAAGTATTTACCCATTGCACAACTAGGAAAGAAATTCTTACTGAAAACACCTTGTAATGTTATGATTTATGAAAATAAAGAATCTATTGACCAGGCTGATATGCCAGTTTATGGAGTAACGTAGGTTGTGCAGTGTAATTATCTTGCCTCTGTCCCATTCAAATATTTTTATTTTATATAGGCCAAAGTGGAGTGAGACAGCATATATTAAAAATAACAACAACAAATGGAATGGGTCCTTTTACTGGAAGCTGTGTTTCTGATTTTAATATTGCGTGCCTAACAAAATTACTGTCAAGATGGTGAATGTTAAGATAAAAATAAATATATGCTGACTAAATCTGCAAGCAAAATGAATGCATTTGAATCCTGGGTAACACTACCTACTGAGAAACCAAACATTTATTTTGTTTGCTTTGTGTTTCTCTGACAGGTTACAAGTATCCGAACAACGTTGTCATCCTCAATCTCCTGAGGACATATGCCAAGGGACCTTCCTCCAGCCACATAACAGTGACTCAGGAATTAAGTAGAACTGAATGTCAGATCACAAGGTCATCATCATCCATTCTTCTTTTTCCAGTATGTAATTCATCAGAATCTAAAGCATACCAGAGCACAGCTCCAGGACTGACGGCTTCCTTTGAACTGGCTGCTAAGGGAGAGCTCTTACTGATACAGGCTAGCTTCTCCGGGTGGCTGGGATCATTGTCTATGTAATTCTCTCAGCCTGAGTCAGCACAAGGAGCGTTATTCCCAGGATTAGTCCTAAATCTGTTGTTATAGCTATCAGTGAAAACCAACTACAAGCAGCAAGGAAGCAGTGCAACTTTTCTGGCGATACAGGCACCAGCAATGGCAAAATGCAAATTCTAATCTATGATATTATATCTTAAGAGATAGATATGTTAAATTGGGTGGGTATTTAGCTGCATTACTTACATTAATGTCAACGGAGCTTGCATAGCTAAATCCCTGTACACCATTTTGAAAGTGTATCCACAAAATAAGATTACATGACATACTAATATAAAATATAAAGAGGGTCATCCTATTGCTTATTTAGAGCTTGATCCTGCACGCGTGCTGATAAGAGTTGTGTGGGACCGGTGTTGAGCCCCCACTAGAGCTCCTGAGTAGTGTGCTTTTTTACTCATGATCTACTAAGGAGAAGTTAGGTGAGAGGTGTGGGCATTGAAGGCTGGTGGACTAGCAGGTCCACTGTACCTGGATTTCATCAGGAGGCACCGACAGTTGGCTGAAGGTTAGTGTTTGCTCAGAACTTTCAGGTACATTTCTGTATCAGCATCCCTCATGGTTGACCCCACGTTCAACTGACCAAATCCCATCCTAAAAACACTCTAAATTATACTAGCAGGAATGTTTCCTCTATGGACAGGTCAGGGGCTAGAATTCCTAGCAATTGGTAGCCAGAGGCGCTGTTCAACCCAAACATGCCTCTTTTGTGAGGGGAGAGAGGAGAGTGGGCAGTATAAAGCCGGCTATGTCAGCTTTAGGCTACTCTGGGAATTTCCTATGCCAGGCAAATCCACAGCTAACTTTAGGGCAGCTCAATGGCTGCTTTCTTGAGCTGCCACAAGAGGGGCCAAGGATCTGACCCACTTCCTTCTAAGTGCCGCTCTTGACAACACTTATGTAGCCTCTTCTCCTGGCAGGCAGTGGGAGTAATTAAAAATCCTTAAAATGGCCACTATGCACTAGATTGCACTCACAGCACATATGTTGTGGCCACTTGCCATCTCTGTCCCATCACAACCACTTCCACCCCTACTCACCCATTCTCACCGCTCTGGTAAAGGTTTGCTCAGGTTGTGAGCACTTCTGTAAGTCATTGTCTTAAAGCCTTTCTCCTCAGGTGTGGAGTAAACATCAAGTGCTGAACTTCACCCTTTTTGTCTCCATACTTCTTTCTGGAAGTCTCAGCAACCTGAAAAACCTGATCCTCAAAGTGAAATCCAGTTCATAAAGTCCTACATAATTATACCAATATGATCCCTGTGACCTGATGCTCTGGAGGGCCTGGAGCTCTCTTCCCCCCTCTATTGGTGAACAGGTGGAAGTAGTTACAGAATGAGTGCTTCATTTGCATAAGCTTTCTACCCCAAATTCTTCTAGTGGCACTGTGGGATCTGCCATGCTATACAGAAATTCAGAATTGGTTGTGTACCAGAATTGACCTGACAGAGGGAGGGGAAAATATGGGCATCTCCCTTGTGGTAAGAAATGTATCCCCAGTGGCGTGGTTGTATGGTATTGGTTCCTCTCTGGAGATATTGTGCTGTTGGGAAGACTGACAGGAAATAACAGAGGAGGTGTATCAGCCAGGTGCAACAGTCAGATAGCTCATTGCTGAAGCTGCAGAGGAAAACGGCAGAGCTGAGTGAATTGTGGTGAGGCCCCTTCCTAGCCAGCTGATAAAGCTGAAATCATAGCTGGTTTAGGTGGTGGAGCTTAAGAACAGTATCAGTCAGCATGTCAATGAACTTGAGACAGATCTGCGCAAGTGCACATGAGGACATTGGAACTACACTACGCACTCACACCAAACCGGCTGGGGTTTCATGGACAGGAAAGGGAAGTGATGTGGTGAAAGGATATTTGCCTATTGGACATTCAGTGGCGGGTGGGAGTCCAAGTTAATGGGCTATTGCCAGAGTTACTGTGGGGGAGTGTTTTCTTTATATAGACAGGGAACATAGCAACATTCACCCAATAAAGTTTACCTTGTTTAATTCACACTTGCACACACACAGACAACAGATTTGCAAACTGGGATGTATTGCTTATTATAAGGGCACCCAGGGAAGGTAGTTAGTGATCCAAGACATCCTGGGTGGGGGCTTAAGCTGGTGGTGTTTGTTAGTTTTAAGAGGGACCTCTAGCTATTTGAACCTGACAATTATATGTCTGATGTGGCAAAGAAACATTCACGTTTAATTTTAAATAAAGCATACATTTAATAAAATCATTAGGAAAACACCACTTCTGATGAAAGCTTCTCACATTCTATCATATAATTTTGAACATATAGAAATAATTCATTTATGAATTAAGCTTCCACATTTATCTTTGTAGGTCTCCTAATGTTGACTGATTCCAGTGAAGTTTGTTTTGCCCTAAATACTCATTACTGAATCAATGTCAAGCTAATTTGATGTCTGTGTTAACAATGTCTCCAAGGCAAATTCTTATCTTGAATCAATGCATATTTAAGCATTTATTGCTGCATGTCTGTTGAAAAATTATGCCTGAAAGTGTACAATTTTTTGTTGATGTTAAACGTTAGAAGGAAAATAAATTGTCTAATTATAGTATTTGCCGATTGCATTTTGAAAAGATACTAATGGTCTCATTTCACACCATAGACAGGTTTTATGTACAGGTCTGTCTCATCTCATGCACATTTAACATGTGTGAATTCAGCTCTGCGCGGTCGGCAAAAACAAAAAAAAACAAAACAAAAGAGAAAAATTACAATTTCAATACTGTACCTGTAGTGCGGGCGATTCCGCCCGCCATTACACTCAATGGAATTTTGACTATACGCGATTTTCGCTTTACGAGCTGACTGCGGAACGTAACCCCAGCGTAAGATGCGACAGACCTGTACTGCCTTTATAATCAATAAATGTTGGAATAGATTTTCAGGGTTTGGGTTTGCAACTGTAAGCTTATTTTCCATAATTGCACCCCCAAATTCAATTGGTTTCACATTCAAGTGAGCAGAACTGCCCATTTGCTCATTCAGGACCAGATCATGACTGGTCCAATCTTTTGCTCAGGGGAGGAAGCGGGTTTGAGACAACCCCCAACTATGCCTACATAGTGCTCTAGCAATGCGGCTGGGGTTGTAAGTGGGAAATGGAGGGGTTGTGCGCCAGAACTGTTCCCACTTGAGCAGATGAATGGGGAAGGGGCAGAGTATGTCAGTCTTAGCTCCCATGCTGTTCTTCCAAAATGTCACACGTGGGGAAATGCAACTTGCATCCAGTAAAGGAATGTGGTAAGTTGTTATTCCATAGGAGCAAGGTGGGTTTCAGTGCAGGAATTAGGACTCAGAGTCACAGTGTCTTTGTAAGGCTGTCTGGGGCACTGCAGCTATTTTCCTCCCCTTAATATTATCTGACCCTGAAGACTCAGTCCACTTCTTAGTAACAATTGTGTGTAAAGTGGCTAAACTGTGGCAATTTGCATGTGGAACCGTACGTCTAATTTGTCTGAAAACCTGCCCCAGATTCATGAATGTTCTTTGCTACTTTTCAAGGTGAAAGTTGATCTGAAAGCGAACATTGTGGTCCATCGTTAACTCAAAGACGAACTAAACAAAATAAAGGAAATGCAATTATCTGGACAATATGATGACATTCCTCTTACTCAAAACAAAGGTACTTAGCTCATGATTTGGGACAGTGGGGCTGATGGGGGGCAGGAGGTGACTGCCCCCCTCAGTTGGCTTTTAAGTGTACGTATGGCACTTTTTCAAATTAATAAATAGATATAATTCAAATAGAAGGGCGCACTACCAATGACTCGTCGCTCCCCGCACCTCCCAACTCCAGCACTGCTCAAAATCTGGCTCCATAAAGGTTTGGGAGCTTGTTAAAACATTGATATTATTTTTGTCATGCTGTCTGGAGTGGCTCACGACCATGAGTGTCAAACTCAAGGCAGATTGTCAAAAAACAGGACATGAACACCAAACTGGTTGTGTGTTCCATACTTAGATTTCACCAACCAAGTAACAAGTGTGAACACCTCAGGCACTCTAATAGCCTTAATAGGGAGCCACAGACCATCCCCTTGGATTCTCCAATCTATCTTGCCACACAGTCAAGCCTGCTTTTGTGATAGATGGTCCCTTACACCAAAAATATCAATATTCAGTCGCAAAGGACCAGTCACTTACCCAAGGTCAGATCTCAAACCGAAGACAATGCTGAAGCCAATCCTGTAACTAAAGGTTTACTAACCAGGAAAAAAAATGAATTATTTGCAAGGCTAAAGTAGTTAAACATATACACACAATCTTAAGTTCAAAAATATAACAGAAGTTTCTAGAATAAGCAAGTGTTATGTCCTTTAGGGCTAACCCAAGCCAAGCAGCATTGGGATCACTTGTCCATGTTTAGGAATCCTTGCCCCTCAGAATCCAGACAGCATAAAGGTAACATTTTCTCCTTATCAGGGATTTTTATTCCCTTCCCCCAGCATTCAAGCTGTGATTGGATGAGGGCTTGTGCATATACCCTCTGTAAGGGTTTGGGGGAAGTAATCAACATAGTCTCCTGTGCACAATGGCTTGTCGGATGTCTATAGACCTTCTTCTGTTGGGGAGAATGCCTCTTGTGGTAAGCTAGCATTGCCCAGCTGGTAATACTTCTCACCTGACTATAGGGAGTTTACAGTCTTCATAAACATTTTTATAGTTAGAGCAAACATGTAAACGTTACCTTATAACATGGTACACAGATATAAGTAGGATTAATACATGCAGCATCCTACAAGCATTCCAAAAGTTTAAATACTAAACACATTCTTATAACTCTAATGTTTATTTCCACAATAGAGATGAAGCAGACTGGTTTCCAGCTCTGCATTTGTCAGTGTTCAGTAAGGCCCAGGGCCTTGGCATGAGCTTGTGTCACAATATTATTTAAAATGTGATGAATATTTTCACGATCGTAAAGATGGCTAAAGTGTATTGCACTCAGAAATATATATGTACCTCAGTAACATAGTGGTAGCAAAAGGCTCATGTGTAGAATAAAGATTTTGGTAACAACTGTTAACTCTGTGACATTAAGTTATGAAAGACAATTTATTAATCATATCTGCACTGTGAATGAAATTCAAGCCTATTCTTACAACATAAATTGAATGTAAGTGATGTTTAGGCCTTCTGCAGAGGAAGGGATTTCACTCAGTGCTCACTAGACTCTAGGTCCTGTCCCAGCATGTAATGGACACAGTATAAAAAAAAGGAAAGGATTCTCTGAGGCCAGTTATATTTTTCAGCTGTTCCAAAAGATTTAGCAATCTGGAGAGAATTTCCTTATAGCTACACCTCTTACGTGTAGTTGACATTACTTGAAATCATAGTAATTGTGGGAGAATTCTCAAAGTAGGCTAAAGGGTTTTAGGAGGACAAATCTCCTTTGGAAAGTCTCTCCTGTATGCACAATACAGGCACACTGTTCTGCACCTAAACTGTCTCAAAGTCAGGACCTACATTTGTTCCTGCTTCCATTATTTTAATTCTGTATTCAGATAAATTAAACTTAGTTCCAACTGCATAGTTCATGCCCTTATCCTTTGGCATGTAGAGGACTGACAAAAATTAGGATACACTGGTGGCTTTAACTGATTACAGCAAAAAGTATTGTCACCTTAGAACTGTAGAATCAAATTCTTCCCTCCATTATGCCTCTACAACGTCCCTTCCATTTTCAGTTTAATTTCATGAGACGTAAGTGTCTGATCCTGCAAGACAATGAACACCTTTAACGCCCATTCATGGCACTAGGACTTTGGCAGGCGCTCAGAACCTCACAGGATTGCCTACGTTTCTGCCACAGGGCATGCACAAGCTGCCTGGGTACCTCCCTCTTGCCTAAGCCCCAGTGGGATCCTCACATTAGGCACTACCCCACCTACCTTGTCTGTGGTCCCAGTCTGACAGAGGTGCTCAGCGCATGCCTACTGGATCAGGTCTCACACAAAACAAAGGAGAATTAAAACCTTTAGCCTAATGGTTAGAGCACAAACCCCGGGTGTGGAAGACCCAGATTCACATCCTCACTCTACCTGACATTGAGTAGGTAAACCTGGGCTCAAATACCATCTCCCAGGATGTAGGGACGCATAGCTCCCGAATCGTCAGCCCACGGGTGCGGCACACTGTGCCCGTGGCTACGAGGCCGGAGCGGCCTTCACCCCAGCGTCTGTGTTTGGGAAACTTATTGGCTGACCTGATTTTCACCCTCACTGCTTGCTTTCACCTGCACAAGATATGGGTTTGTTATCTCATGTTGTTGTACACTGTACGCTCCTCCTATGCGCAACAATTCAACCACTTAGAAGTGTTGTAAACAGGGAAGTAGAAAGAATAAAAACCCCAGGAAAAATTCCCTGGGAGGCTTTTTGGCTACCACGACCTGGCGTTCGGTCTCCTTTCCTCTTTCGTCACCACACCAGGAGAGTGCCCTAACCAGGGGGTTTTGGGGTATTCTAGGGTGCGTCTTTCCCATTAAAGCTGTTCCCATTTGTATAGAGTATTTACAAGTCACTCTCTTTCACCCAGTGACTATAGCCCAGTGATTAGCGCATACAGCTGGGATGGTAGAGACTTAAGTTCAAGTCTGTTCCAATGACTACTTAGTTATTTATACAAATGGAACAGCTTCAACAGAAGAGACTGAGAAAGGACTACCCAGAACACCCCATTGCTCAGTGGTTAGGGCATTCACCTAAGAGGGGAGAAGACCTTGGTTCAAATGTCTGCTCCAAATCAGGGAGGCGGGGGGAACTAAACCTGGGTCTCCCACACCCTGGGTAAGTGTTCTAACCCATGGGCTACTAGATATAGGAGGAGCACCTGCATGTGTGTACCTGCCCAAGTAAGGGCTTGTACTCCTAACTCAGGGGAGGTTTCACAGCTGTGAATCCCAAGCAGGGGGAGGTGCCTCCAATTTAGTCTACGTCCCTTTGAGGGGTTAGACTTAGGAAATGCTGAAGAGAGGGGCATGGCCTATTGGCAAGTTTAGATGGCATCCCACTCAGCATGCTGGCTTTTGTGAATCCCATTCTTAGGGGTCCAGCTCTCCTCAGGCATTGTATAGGGAGCCTGGGCACCTACCTTGCAGCTGTGCATTCCACGAGGTGGCATAACATCTAAGAGTAAGGCACTGCAACGCTGAGTCCAAGGGCTTGCTTACACTGCAGCACAGTGTGGGCTGTGGACATGCAAACTGCAAAGCGCACCAGTGTTGTGCTCAAAACTGCCCCATATGGATGCTGCTGGCACAAACTACAAAGGTATCTAGTTTGTATTAACATAATCCTAAATCCTCTTTTAGGATCTAGTCCCAAGACTGATTAGTGTACACAGTATCCTATGTGCATGAATTCATGTTTGGTTAATATGCAATAGACGCACAATCAGGGTATAAATGTTTTGCTGTAAATAGACTGGCCTCTTTGTCTTCTTCCTTTGCTCAGCTTGCTTTCAGAGAGTAAGCTGGAATTCTTATGGCATTTGGACAGTTTGGGGGCACGCAGTTCATGTCTCAGGCTATGTGCTTTGTCCAATGCACTGTGCTCCTGATAAATATGATTCAACTCCACATTGATTCATCTTCATTTACTATGCTAGACAAGGAGTTTTTAATCCAGTACTGAAAGAAAATAAGACTGCAGGACTCCCACTATGGAGCTTCTGTTAACTAATCAATGTTATCTTTTGTCTTAATCTATTGAAACCGAAGTTATGGTCATTCAAAGAGCAGCCCTTATGAAATATACCATCTAGCTCACAGATCTTCTTTGAAAACAAAACGCTGGTGAGGTTTTAGAATTAAGATAGATTAAAAAAAAAAAAAAAAAAAAAAAAAAAAAAAAAAAAAGTACTGTCAGCTTGAATAGTACCTGTTCTTGCTGCAGCAGCATTATCTATCCTTTGGCACCGTCTGAAGGTTTGAAGCAGAGATGAAAAATTGTCCGGGTGCTCTCGTATTGACATTTAAGCACATCACAATAGCCTTCTATTTAAAGTCTCAACTCAAACTGTCTGAACTTTAGACATTCATATATTTGAAATAATTCACTTTGGTTGGGATTTTAAAGAGTCTAACAGACTTAGAAGCCCAACCCATTGAACTTGCAATGGGATTTGGATGCTGAACTCCATTAAGTTCCTCTAAGTGCAGTAAAAAGGGTTTTCTAATTCCTGGAACTAGGATTCAGAATTGTTGAGCTCTGCCACTGACAGGCTATGACTGTGAGCAAGTTACTCAGGGCTATCATGTGGCTCTTAAGCCACAACTTGCATGTTGGGTTGCCAACTCTCTAATCACACAAAACTGAACCTTGCCCTGTCCCTTCTCTGAGGCCCTGCCCCACTCACTCCACCCCGCCCCCCCATCGCTCGCTCTCCCCCATCCTCACTCACTCATTTTCACCAGGCTGGGGAGGGTCCCTTTTCGACCAGGTGTTCCGGTTGCATGGGAGAAGGCAAAGACACTCGAGACAAACAGGAGTATTGAAGGATGGGGCAGCTGTGGGAACATATGACAGATGGAGCTTTTTTGACATTCTTTAACATGCCCTACCCTTCAGGGCCAGCCTTTGGCAAGTCTAGCATTTATTTAGGTTTTTTTGTGGGGAAGTATTAATTTCTCCCCTGAGAATTTCAAGCATACTTCCCTCCCTCAAGCTTTTCCACAGAAGGTTGCAAAGCCCCGATTCAGCAATTTAGAGCATTGAGCAGTCCCACCAGTATTAATGGGGCTACTCGTGTAATAAAGTTAAGCACATGCTTATGTACTTTGTGGATCCAGTATCTTAATTCTTGAATATCAGTGGAGCCCTTTAAATGGTAAATATGCAGGTTCTATGTCAATAACAATAGTTAGTGACTGTGTGGCTGAACAAGTGAGGTCTGTTCATACTATTTAGTATGAGTTTCTGTTCTAGATTCTCAGCTCATAGAAGTTGTCATGGCTCCACTGATTTCAAAGGAGCAATGTCAATTTACACTGTTAGAAAGTCTGGCCTACTAAAGCTTCACCTGTGGTCTTGTCCTCTGATCTACGCATGCTACAAAGTTAAGACTGTAGGGGAACAGAATCAGGACTTAATTAAACACGTATAGCTAGTCATTGGGAGAACTCTAATTGAATCCAGTAGGAGCAGGATTGAATACCTAAAAGGGAGACGGTCTTGACTGAAAGAAAAAAACTCTAGTTGCCAGTCATGGCTTAACTCATGGCTGCAAAAGCTCTTATACATTATTAATTTCCACAGCAAAATAAGTGTTGCTATGACATTTAGCAACACTTTACAGTCTGAAAGTGCTGCCGTTCCTTCTCAGCCTGTACACGTCCTGACAGTCCATTTCCCTAGCATTAAACTTTAATTCAAACATTACTTTTGTTTAAAACTTCCCTATATTAAATCAGTGATCCTAATGGGACTTGCTTGAGGTACAAACTTCTTCAAAAGTTCATTATATTTGTGCAATATTTAGTGTAAGCCCCAGAGGCATTCATTGGACTTTTCTCAGTTCATTTCAAATTGCATTAGACATGATTTTTAGATATGCAAGATGTGCAATGGCATGCATTTATTAGAATTGCCCTTGCAAATTGGCTAACTGCATGTGCAAATGCACCTAATTAACCATGTATGTACAATTACCTGTTTTCAAAATTCAGCTGAAAGCTTTACAAGCAAGATTTACAATTTTGAAAAAGCAGGTCTTTTTTTGTTTTATTGTATAGAATTCTTCAATTAACAACCTTGATCTATAAGATTTCTTTCTATACTAGGAACCCATCTGAATCTAGGATGCACTTTTCAATAGTGATTGATCTTTCCAGACAGCAGTGAATAATCTAATGGAATAAATCAAATGGAATTGATGTGTTTTAAACAGATTTGGGGGCATTAATTGCAGTGTTGCCAGTTCATGATTTTATTGTGAGCCTTGCAACATTTGGTGTTTTTCTTTAAGCCCCAACTCCTGGAGTCATGCAATTACTCAGAATTCCAGCTGTCATTTTGAAAAAAGAAAGTTTCTAGCTCTCATGGTTGCAGAGAAAAGCTGGAAAGTGTGAATCTGAAAGACTCACAAACCCCAAAGCAAATGAGAAGACAACCTTTATTTTTTTTAAATAATGATTTGACTGTGTAAGGCTGACAATACTGTTAACATACTGTTACATGTTGCACCATCTTTGTAATTTCTGAGTGGATCAGCTGATGTATGACTGAAATTTTGATTTAGGCTTATCCATTACAGGTATGTGTATCTCAGTATCACCAACCTCAATCTCTTCTGGACAAAACTGATTGTCTAATTTGTGGACACTTCTGATTTGCACTGGTTTTCTAGACAAAAAAAAGAGAGTCATTGCTTTAAACACTCTATGCACTGTAAAGAAGTAGAAAGAGTTAATTTAGTTCACTTAGTGTGCTGGGATTTCTAAGCAGTTCACATTAACTCCATCAGTGATCAGATAGGGATATTGATCTAGCATAGGGACAAGAACACTGGACTTTGCTGAACATGGGACTTCTGCCAAAGTAAATCATTGCTATACACAAAATTCTGTTGATTAGTTACCCCGGGGGAATTTTGCACCACTGCACGAGCACAGAATTCATGTCCTCAGATTTCTTTGCTTCCCCGCAGAAAAAAATGACTTTCTGACAGGAAAGCAAAGGGAAGCTGCAAGAGCAGACATGCATCACTCCCTAGCAGTGCAGGTACATCGTTTCAGGCACCCAGAGCAGCCAGCAGAGAGGTAAATCACCGCAAGGCTGGGGACACCCCAGTCAGTGTCTCCTACCTTAAGCTGGAATCAGCTACTAGTCCCGGCTGTGCTGGAGGCAGGAGAGAACAGGACTTCCTCTTCCCCTGGAAGGAGTTGCTGGGACTGTGTCAGACCCACCCCTAAAAACCTCCCCAGCTGCAGGAAGCTCAGCATCCTCCCATGCTTCCTGTCCCCATTGCTCCTCAGCTCTGGGGGTCACAATACAGGGAGCTGTTCCCCCATTCACCCAACCCCTGTGCGTCCAGACATCCCATACCCAAACATCCCTGCAAAGCCTCACGCGGTACATCTAGAACTCCCCTAGCCCTCCATACCCAAACCCCACCCCACCCCACTGAACCTCATCCCCTGCATCTAGAGCCCCCCTGCACTCAGACCCCCTGCCTATGGACCCCACCCCTGAACCCAGACCACCCCCACTGAGCTCCCTTCACTCAAACCCTCACCATGATGAGCCCCACCCCCTGCACCATCCTGAGCCCCCATATCCAGAGCCCATGCCACTGACCCCCAACTAGCTGCACCCAGACCCCCACCCCACCAAGTCCCACTCCCACAGCACCCAGACCTCCCTGCTGAGAACCCCACACCCAGCCCCCTCCGCTGAGCCCTAATCACTTTTGCCTGGAAGCCCCTGCAGAGTCCCATTGCCCCAGCACCTGGAACACCCCCCAACGATCTCCACACACACCAAACCCCCTACGTAGCTGCCTGCACCCAGATTGTCCCACATAGAATCCTCTCACCCCACATCTAGATCCCCACACACAGAGCCCCTCCACACTTGGATCCTGCCTGAGTAAGCCTGCCTGCCCCACTCCTGGTGCACCTGGCACATAGGGGTAAGGCCCCAGGGTGTTTCTGGGACAGGTCCAGGCCTTGTGCTGTGTCAGAGTTGGGTGCAGCCTCCATGTCCCGGTGTGGGAGGGCTGCAGGGTGATATCCCACCTTCATGCAGTGGCCTGTGCTCCCCACTTCCATGCTGGAGCCTCTGCATTTATTTATTGACAAATAAAACTTGCAGAATTTTAAAATATTGTGCACAGAATTTTTAATTTTTGTCGCAGAATGCCCTCAGGAATAACTAGTTTCAGTCTAAAAACTCCAGATAAATCCAGAAGCTGTAGCATCTTCTCATTCAACAAGTTTCGGTGGGGGTGGGGATGGAGGTGAAAATCAAACAAGAGACACTGGAGGGAGGATTATCAACCATCCTTTTAAAGTGGGCAGTCAAGGCAGTGGTGTTTACTAACTTGTCATTGCTAAAATTATTCTAATGTGTTCCACAATGCACAGTTTTGTTTAAAAAAAATTGTTGGCAATAAATCCGGTGCATGCTTTGCTGGTTTGTAATCCTCTACTTGCATCATGTTCGGTCCAATCTTCAATGAAACAATAGGCACAAAAAACAGCTACATGCCAAAATGGACACAACCTGGGAATTTGGGACCTAGATTTTTAACGATATCACCTAGTGGGATTTTTAAAAGCACATGAGATGCCTATCTGTATCTTTAGGCACCTAAAGACCTTTAAAAATCTGGTCCTTTGTTCCTAAAACACAGCGCACATTAGCTACAGGATAATCTCAGTTCTCAGAAGCAGTACGGATTTTATTCTCTCTGCAGTCAGCCACAAGAGGATAGCATACTGTTCTCAGACACACACAGTCACCATTACATTACTCAAGTATCAAGGGGTAGCCGTGTTAGTCTGTATCCACAAAAACAACAAGGAGTCTGGTGGCACCTTAAAGACTAACTGTAATTTCCACTCCATGCATTTTTTACCCACGAAAGCTTATGCCCAACTAAATCTGTTAGTCTTTAAAGGTGCCACCGGACTCCTTGTCATTATATTACTGTTATGTTCACAGCATACACAGAGAAAGCAGATACAAACAAATACTCTTGCTGAAAGACTGCAACATTACACAGCTTTATTTCATAGAATTTAGTGATATACACACAAGAACCCAGAAAGAGAGAAAGCAGATTGCTCCCCAAGGCAGTGAGGCACTACTCACCCCACCTTTATTTAAGCTGTGTCTTTTCAGACTGACTCTGATCATATGCCTTGCCACTGAGCCCCCTATCCTGCAAGCAGGACCAGGAAACCCTCCCACTTTTATCATGATACTTTGCAGTTCCAACAGTCCTCAGTCCACCACCACCACCATCACCACTTGCATCCACCCCACTTCAAAATGGGAGTTTGCAAAGTGTGCTAATGAGCTGTTTGTGGACCCCTGCTGAGGTGCACATGGACAATTAGGGTATGTCTACACAGCCTGTGGCAACGAGCCTCTGAGCCAGGGTCAAAGGACTCAGGATTGTGCTACCTTGCTAAAAATAGCTGTGTAGATGTGGTAGCTTGGACTGGAGCTTGGGCTCTGAAGCTGAGGGAGAGGAGTGAGTTTCAGGGCCCAAACCACAACTTAGAAAGCACTATTTTTAGTGTGGTAGTGCAAGCCCCATGAGCCCGAGTCTGTCGATGCAGGCTCACAGCCACAGGCCGCAGAAGCATACCCTTAGGGCGCAGCGGGCTAGCGTGAGGTAGAGTCACACCACAAACTAAGTATTCATGTAGATAAACCTACGTTGGATACAGTGAGTGAAAAACTCTGTTCTGTTGGTGGGATTTAAGGAAGTGAAATGTAATTACTTACATAGTATTTGTCCAGGACACAAGAATTAATACCCTGTTCTTCAGAGTAGTGTCAAGAGATCATTAATGATACAAGGAGTTATGGACAACCCAAGTTTTTTCCTATCAGATGGAAGGTGACACCTTGAGCAGTAAAATCTTTCAGATGTCACTCTGATGCATTTCTCCAAACACTGACTAGGACAGAAGACTACAGCTGAGTGAGTCAGTTCACATACAAAAGCAAGCCTTCCAGGACTGAGTTTTCTATGAACCCCACGACTATTAAAACAAATGGTGGATTGCTTTTATAGATGAAAGGGGCTTGTTGAAACTGACAATGTTGTTTACAACTAAACTAAATTTTGAAGAATTTTTTTTTTTTTTTTTTTTTAGTGTCAGCTGAAAATTTTGGTTTTCAGTTTTTTGGGTTTTTTTACGTCAAAAAATGTGACTGAAAATTTCAAAAACTTCCTTTATTGGAATTTTTCTGCAGATTTTTTTTTTTTCAACTGACTCTGAGCAGTTCATTTCTGCAGTGCATTTGATACACCCGTTTCGTTTTAGCCATAGCCTATATTTGAGCTGAACATTCCTGCTCAGATATATACAAGGAGCTCTTTGTATTTGAACAGAGGTTCATATTTTGTACAGACCGAAAGAGCCTCTCTACCGAGCAACCCTCTCCATTCTTCATCATTAAAGAGAGGTTGGAAGAGCATTCTGTGTCAGATGCTGAACCACTTATGCCATCTGGGAGTCTCAGAACATTTGAGATTACCAAGGATCCTACATCTTTTCTGGTAGAGGGGGAGGCAGCTTCAGATTCCTTGGGCCAGACAGAGACTTATGGGTGCAGTAAGCATTGCTATTCAGAAGACATTCCTATCTTAGGCAAACACCTGAATCTCTATCTTTTAAAGACAGTCTACAGGAGGCTGTGTTTAGATCTACTCTCCTTGAATGAAGTCAGTCTATTTTCTATTATTTTAAAGGCAAAATTACCACTATCCTCTAAAGAATAAAAACAAACAAAATCAAGTAGGGCACATCTCCAGCTTCTTCTAATTTTGAATGGAAAATATTTTCAGATGCTTGCTGAAGCTTAAACCAATGAAGCAATTAAGAGAAACTTAATGAACTGGTGTGCTAATGAGCGTCTGTGGCAACAGAAAATCAAACAGCTATTGTGTAAAGACACATTGCATTACTGATTCCTAATTGACACTTTGCTAGCAGAAAGTATAAATATGTCCTCCGCCTACTTTTGTGTTTTATTTCATTTCTAGGATTATAACCCATTTAGGGGTATGTCTGCACTAGAAAGATCAATCTGTGGTAGAGCAATTGGTTATTCTAACCAACTGAGTGCATCCATTCTATCCTTGAATCAGTGTGATGCTTGCTTCCTCACACTATTCAGGTGGGGAGGCTGTCAGCAGTAGAGGGTATCTGTGTTGCTCAGGATGAATGGAGCCGTAGCAGCACTCCCCATAACTGCTAAGTTCCCCCCTGCTAAGTTTCGAGGGGCCAGGGAGGGTGGGGGAAGAGCTAGTAGCCAAGGAAATGTCAGAAGTGTAATTACCAGCTCCAATCCTCCACTATAGCCAAGCAGGACATGCAGGCAGTGAACCAATCAGTTATTCCATTCTATTTTCTTGCTGGAAAATGTCCAACATCTTTCTGTCAAGTGTACTCACCCTAACACATTTATTGTTATTTGTATTGCAGTAGCACCTAGGAGCTCCAGTCATTTACCAGGACCCCATCGTGTACAGCACTCTAGAAACAGAACAAAAAGGTGGTCCCTGCACCAAAGAGCTTGTGCTCCTCTTTCGTTTTTATCTGGGGTCACGTTGGAAAATCAGGGCTGCAGTGAATGGAATTTGTAGCTGTACAGCAACAAGCTTGCAAAACAAGTCCACAGTGGTCCAGAGTGTGAAAAGCAGAGGGAAAAAAAGATGTACTGGGGGTGGGGGGGAGGGGAGAAGGGTGCACTGCAGCACACAGTGGGACCCTAGCAGTAATTCTTCATGGTTGAGACATGCACATTTCATGCCTCAGAGCATACTTGATTACAAGAAGCGGCTTGGAAGAATGATTTGATGTGAGAAGTGCATGATGTCAGACAAAAGAGCACAGGATAGTTTAACACTGTAAGGTACGTGTGCAGAAATATGGGGAAATAGATAGGGAAATTAAGGCAAAAAGGTTAAGTCACTTATCCAATGTGACTGAATACAGATAATAGCACAGTTCTGCAAGGCAGTATTGTCAAGTTATCAAGGGGAAGAACTGACTTCAATCTCCAGGTCTGCCACTGACATGTTGGGTGACCTTGGGCAAATCAGCTAGGTAAACTGAGGCACAGAAATGTTATCCGTAAAAATGAGAGTAATGCATACTTTGCACTGGGTAGTGCAGCTTATTTAATTAATATTTGATAAGCCAATGTGCACTGAGTTTTCACTTTTGTGCTCAAGATCTCAGCCAAGGACCAAATGCGGTCATCCTACAAACCTCTATACATCTTTGAAATCACAGTTTATTATTCCCTAACTGGTGGAAGAGTTTTGTAAAAGGAAATATTAGGGCCTGATGCAAAGCACACGGGAAGTCAGTGGGAAGACTCCAGTGGGCATTGGATTCGCAAATTAGTCTATAAAGGGAAAGAGCTACTTGTGTGTACTTGTAGCTTAGTCAAAACAGGGTTGAATCCGTTTTTTCATGTGAGAATAAACAAAACCCCAATGATTTAAATTCAAAGTCTACAAGATTTTCCCTTGAATTATAGATGAAGGAGGGGTCTACTGTCAAGATCAAATAAGATAAGAGAATTTTAAATATGGGGGGGGGGGAATGTCAAAATGAGCATTTCAAAGATGGGCTTGCTCTGTTTGGATAAGCGAATATTTGCATTTTCCTTAATGGAAGATTAGAGCGCAACATTTTAACCCATGATTCTCTGGATTAAACAGAAGTTAACACACACACATATGCATCAGGAACACAAACATGGCCCATCAGACAGACTCCTTTCCTGCCTTCATTCTTTTCAAGCATTGAGAAAATATTGACATCAATGAACAAAACAAATCTTTTCATTTTGTGCCGGCTTTTCATCTATAGCTTCAAAGACAACATTTCTTTGCCCATGTTGTGAATATGATTATGTTTGTGCCTATCTGAAAATCAAAAGGTGCTACCAAGCCATCTGATTGATCAAAAACATTACAAGGTAAACCGCCTCTCCCCCATTCCATTTTTATTCAACATTTTGTATTAGAAACATAGGATGCCACTGGGAGGATGGATGAGATCCAATGGGATGATTTAACTCTGAAAGCTAAATTTTCCTATAGAGGTATAAAAATGGTGCTATTAGGGCAGACTGTCACAAAATGATTAATACTGCAAGGTGGCTATCATTTCTTTTAGTCTTCATAGCAGGATAGCCCATTAATCTGCAATCTGTACAGTCACAGCAAGTGTCATTTGTTTCTATGTTTATCCAGAGGGACCAAGATGTCTTCTTCATAGGGAAATTGATATTGAATATGCTTTGGGCTTAGTTTCTAACTAATCAAGAGTGGCTACCTAAAGGCAAGTTTCCATGTGTGGGTCAGGAGAAGGGAATGGGGTAGGAAGGAGGGGAAAGGGTCTGTTAATGAGTTGTCGGTGTGGTATGTGCTGTTTGACTAATGTCACAATGCCAAGGGTCCTGTGCTTAAAAATACTCATTAAATTTTCCCCTGGAGTTATGATTTATATGGTTGGTTCATTTATTTGTCTATTCTATCTCAGGGTTTTATACTGCCACTCATCTGAGCACTTTCCACGTAAAATCAATAGCAGAGTCCCTGGAAAACTGAAATCGGCACTTTTTGAAAATCAGTGCCTCAAATTGGGCAACTGAAAAACTGAGGCACCCCAAAACAATGTCACTGGTCACTTGAAAGTGTAGACTCATGTATTTAAGTTGGCTCAGGGCCATGGCTTCCTCCCACATATGCCCAGGGGATGCACACTCACATACCTTGGAAGACTATTCCACATGCAGGCAAAGCTCATTTCCTGAGATTAATTTAAGATTACTTACATCCCCCTGCATTTTTTCTCTCAAGATTCCTCTAGTACTGATTGCTTCGTATTTCACTCCCTCTCCTCCCAATCACATGTGTACTATTAAGGTTCTTGGAGATTTTTGTAGTGATTTGACTTGTATTATTTTGAACCCATGATGCAATGCTAAACTCTTAGCACTAGGCTGTGCCTAGCCCTATGCACAGACATGTAGATGGAAGTGTGAGGAGAGGAGCAGAGAGCTATTTTTAATGCCCCTGTACTGCGGCCAAGTACGATCTCCCAGTAAGTTGTCCGTGTATAAAGACTAGAGGACTCTGGCCAAGAGTGACACTAGAAACCCCACGGGAGCAAGAAAGGCAAAGGTGGGGTTATGCCCAACTCCTCATTTTACGCTGGTCAGCAGCGTAGGGCTGGAGAGGAGATGGGGGTGTATGCTGCACCTTGTAAAAGAGCATCAGAAGCCACCACTATGTATGCTCCACAGGTGAGCCCAGAACCCGTGCACTCTCCCTCTGGAGCATTGCTCTTGAGGGGTGATCAGCGTGTAGCTCTGCTGTACCAACACCCCAACCCGGGCAGCAGCTTCATGCCATAACACAGACTAACATGTAGGAGCTCCAAAGGAGAAGTAATAAATGACCACCAACCATCATTGCTTGGAATGTCAGAGAATGGTAAGATGTTATAATTAACAGGTTCTTTCCAGCACCCTGTGAATCCTGAACAGCTTGGGAGCCAGAGATGACTGGATAGACAGGAGAAGACTCATTCTGATCATTTAAAAAAAAAAAGTGAACATTCTCTAAAGTGCCAAGTGAGACTATACTGTCTTAGTAACACAGTAAGGGTATTAAAGCATTTCTGTGAACTGTTACCCAGTAACTGCAGTTCCTGTGTAGTGCGTCTGGCTGGGGAGTTGTGTAAGGAGCCAGGCTATAGGTCCTTATGAGCTAGGTCGTATTGGCATAGTTGTTTTGGAATTTGGCTCAAGCCAATGAGGGCAAACAATTCAAGTTTGGTGACATTTTCATTTACTTAGTTCTAAGGGCAGCTGGAAAAGAAGAGACATGGCCGCTCAATTCCATTTCAGGATGTGCCTTGT
Organism: Terrapene triunguis; assembly: GCF_002925995.2. Taxonomy (NCBI): domain Eukaryota; kingdom Metazoa; phylum Chordata; order Testudines; family Emydidae; genus Terrapene; species Terrapene triunguis. Next base: position 13,612,202 of record NW_020664481.1, read on the forward strand.
TCACATTTCCCTTTCAATAGCAACAACAGCCCTTTGGTCCACAGCCTGCTTCCTTTGCAGAAAGCCCAAAAATCAGCTGGGCTGCCAGAGTTGTGATGGCCTTCAAGCTACGGATTAAGTACATTCTAAGTCAGCAGAATTGGGAAAGGTGAACCATGGGCATGGTCATTGAGTTGTCTAGTCAAAATCCATGTTGGGTAGGGAGTGAAGCAGGTGCCAATATGTAGCACTGACAAAATTACTGTTTTGGTTCTCTATTTATAGTATTTATTTGGCCCCCATCATTTAAGTATATGAGCACTCAGGCCTTTGATATATTTATCCTCATGGCACAACTGTAAAGCAGGGAAGTTCAAATATCCTCATTTTACAGATGGGGAACTGAGGCACAGAGATATTAGATGACTTGCCCATCTAGGAAGTATGTGGCAGAGTAGGGAACTAAGCCCAACTCTTCTATAGGTAGGGATGGTGACTTATGGAGTGGAAGGATGATCCAGTGGTTAACACCACTGGCATATTGGTTCCTCCACTAGGTACCATGTATAACATGTCATTATTCCATCAATACACAGGGGATCAAGACTTTTCCATTATAACATCTTTTGCTATAAGGAGAGGATATTTAAAAAGAAAAGTTCAAAGACTAGGCAATGGGGGGAAAAAAATCTTCCTTTATACAGATGTATTTTGCACAATTAGAATTTGTTGAAAAATATATGCTCCACTTCAAACTAAAACATCTGCAGTCATTTGACTTCCTTGGTGCATATTTATAGCACAAAATAAACAGAGGTCTCACATGACTTTCCAGTAATAAAATTAGTTTTAAAAAGCCCACTGCTATTGGAGGAGAGCAATTAACACACCAAGCACAGCGATAATCTAACCTGTTTAGAATGATCTCTGATGAGCAATCTTTCATAGACAGGCCAATATTTTATTAGGCTGCTTTGCAAATACCAGAAAGCTTTGAAAGTGATAGTACAACAAATAATCTTTGCCATATCATTTTGTTTTTACAGTAGCCTGAAGTATTGTTGTACTAGCCAGCTAACAAATTTTAGATGGATTGCTAGCATACCTTGCTGCAATTTAAAGTGCATTCTCAAATGGAGAAAATGTTGCTCATGAGTCTTAAGTTCAAACTGTTTCATGTAAATACATGAAAGAGTAATTAGTCATTAAAATGGTGCATGAGCCTGGCTCCCCAATTTATAGTCAAAAATGACTTTCCTCTTATAAAATAGAAGGCAAAGCAATGAGCCAGCAAAGGAGTTAACTGCTGGGGTTATTTAACACATGATGAGCAGATGGATCCACCCACCACTTTACTTTGTAATGCCCTTTTTCATTGACTCTTAGTGCAGTTTATGAAGTGACACTATATAGTTTTCTGTTTTATCATTTCTCCCTTTTCTAATGGTTCCTAACATTATCTTTTCTGACTGTGGTACACACTGAGTGGATGTTTTCAGAGCACTATCCACAATGGCACCAAGATCTTTCTTGAGTAGTAACAGCTAATTTAGACCCCATCATTTTGTATATACAGTTGGGATTCTCTCTTCCAGTGTTCATTACTTTGCACTTAATATTGACCTTATAGCTGTAGCTAAAGTGACAGTGCTGAGTTTACTTTCTATTTTCAGCATAGCCTGTAGATAGCTCATTTCATCTCCACCCACAGGGGCTACCTCCTAGGGATTTTCCCTCCTCCCTAAGTTTAGTGATTTACTTAATATTGCAAGGAAAGAAAGCCTTTTTTTTTTCAAATGAGATGTAAAACAAGTCATTCTGACTAAAGCGGTGTGAAATTCACATTCATGAACCCAGCGATCTGAATCATGTGAGTTGGGCTTCAGAATTTGGTCCTTCATTTGCTGAAATGGCTTTAGAAAAATGTTTGCTGTTTCCTGCTGTAGGATTTCAGGTTCCTTCCCGTAATGTCTCATGTCAAGGCTGGATCCCCACTTTGAACTTTAGGGTTCAAATGTAGGGGCCTGCATAAAAACTTCTAAGCTTATCTACCAGCTTAGCTTTGGTCCGCTGCCACCATCACAAGAATTCCCTCCCTGGGAAGCCTTGAGAAACCTTTCACCAATTCCCTGGTGAACACAGATCCAAACCCCCTTGGATCTTAAAACAAGGAGAAATTAACCATCCCCCCTCCTTCCTCCACCCTCCTTTCACCAATTCCTGGTGAATACAGATCCAAACCCCCTTGGATCTTAAAACAAGGAGAAATCAATCTGGTTCTTAAAAAAGAAGGCTTTTAATTAAAGAAAAAGGTAAAAATCATCTCTGTAAAATCAGTATGGAAAATAGCTTACAGGGTAATCAAACTTAAAGAGCTCAGAGGACCCCCCTCTGTCTTAGGTTCAAAGTACAGCAAACAAAGATACACACTCTGGTAAAAAGGTACATTTACAAGTTGAGAAAACAAAGTAAATCTAAGACGCCTTGCTGTCTTTTTACTTACTAGTTTGAAATAGGAGAGACTTGTTTAGAAAGATGGGGAGAACCTGGATTGATGTCTGGTCCCTCTCAGTCCCCAGAGCGAACCACCCCTTAAAACAAAGAGCACACACAAAAGCCTTTCCCCCCCCCAAGATTTGAAAGTATCTTGTCTCCTTATTGGTTCTTGGGGGTCAGGTGTCAGCCAGGTTACCCGAGCCTCTTAACCCTTTACAGGTAAAAGGATTTGGAGTCTCTGTACACAGAGAGCTGTTACCCTTCCCTTTATAGTTATGACACGCCCCCCAAATCACAGATAGTGTTGGACGTTCGGTTCCACACTGGCTGTGATTTCTTCCTGGAGTTCTAGGAGAAAACAGAGTTAATAAGACACATGTACCTTTAGACATACTACTGATTATATAAAAACTAACAATATGTTTCATTCCAAGAACAATTGTTAACCAGTTAACTCTGGGAAACTTTCCCGGGAGAGTGCATCAGCCACTTTGTTAGAAGCTCCCGAAATGTGTTGTATTTCAAAATCAAAATCTTGGAGAGCTAAACTCCACCGAAGAAGTTTTTTGTTATTTCCCTTGGCGGTATGAAGCCACTGTAGCGCAGCATGGTCTGTTTGTAGTTGGAAACGCCGTCCCCAAACATATGGGCGTAGCTTTTCCAGCGCGTACACAATGGCGTAGCATTCCTTTTCGCTGATTGACCAGTGGCTTTCCCTCTCAGACAGTTTCTTGCTGAGAAACACGACAGGATGGAATTCTTGATCCGGTCCTTCCTGCATTAAAACTGCTCCCACGCCTCGCTCGGACGCATCTGTGGTTACTAGGAACGGTTTGTCAAAGTCTGGGGCCCTTAGCACAGGGTCAGACATGAGTGTTGCCTTAAGCTGGTTAAAGGCCTTTTGACACTCATCAGTCCACTGAACTGCATTTGGCTGTTTCTTTCTGGTTAGGTCTGTCAGCGGGGCGGCGATTTGGCTGTAGTGTGGTACAAATCGCCTATAATATCCGGCCAAGCCTAAGAAGGATTGGACCTGTTTCTTTGACTTTGGAACCGGCCACTTTTGGATAGCATCCACTTTGGCCTGTAGGGGATTTATAGTTCCTTGACCCACCTGGTGCCCCAGGTACGTCACTCTGTTTTGGCCTATTTGACACTTTTTAGCCTTAACAGTTAGTCCTGCCTGTCGGATGCGCTCGAAGACTTTTCCCAGGTGCTCCAGGTGTTCTGTCCATGAATCAGAAAAAATGGCCACATCATCGAGGTAGGCAACTGCAGATTCTCCCAATCCCGCTAGGAGACCATCTACAAGTCTTTGGAAGGTGGCGGGTGCATTTCGCAACCCGAAAGGGAGTACATTGAATTCGTACACCCCTGCCTGGGTGACGAAGGCTGACCTTTCCTTAGCGGGTTCATCTAGTGGTACTTGCCAGTACCCTTTGGTTAAGTCTAAAGTAGAGATGAATTGGGCATGTCCCAATTTTTCCAATAGCTCATCTGTGCGTGGCATTGGATAGTTGTCAGGACGAGTTACAGCATTTAGCTTACGGTAGTCCACGCAAAAGCGTATTTCCCCATCTGGTTTGGGAACTAGAACCACTGGAGATGCCCATGCACTGTTAGAGGGGCGGATTATACCCATCTGTAGCATGTCCTGGATCTCCCTTTGTATAGCCGCTTGGGCATGAGGTGACTCCCGGTAGGGTGGGGTTCTAATTGGGTGAGCATTACCTGTGTCAATGGAGTGGTATGCCCGTTCGGTCCGTCCTGGAGTGGCTGAGAAAATTGGTGCAAAGCTTGTGCACAGCTCCTTGATCTGCTGTCGCTGCAGACGTCCCAGGGTCGTGGAGAGGTTCACCTCTTCCACGCCACCATTCCTTGTTCCTTCGTAGTAGACACCTGCAGGCCACTCCGCGTCATCTGTTTCCTGGGCTGTAAACTGGCAAACGTTTAATTCTCTGGAATAAAAGGGCTTAAGAGAATTAACATGGTATACCTTAGGCTTTATGTTGGAGGTGGGGGAGGTTATGAGATAGTTAACAGCTCCTAGGCGCTCCTGGACCGTGAATGGTCCTTCCCACGATGCTTCCATTTTATGGGCCTGGAGCGCCTTTAAGACCATGACTTGGTCTCCTACTTTGAAGGACCGTTCTCTGGAATGTTTATCATACCAGGCCTTTTGCTCTTCCTGAGCATCCTTTAGGTTTTCTTTAGCAAGGGCTAAAGAGTGTCGGAGGGTGTTTTGTAGGTTGCTTACAAAGTCTAGAATGTTAGTTCCTGGAGAAGGCGTAAACCCCTCCCATTGCTGCTTCACCAACTGTAATGGCCCCTTAACCTCGCGGCCATACACAAGTTCAAATGGTGAAAACCCTAAACTGGGATGTGGTACAGCCCTGTAGGCAAAAAGCAACTGCTGCAACACTAGGTCCCAATCATTGGAGTGTTCATTTACGAATTTACGTATCATGGCCCCCAAAGTTCCATTAAACCTCTCCACCAGACCATTGGTTTGATGGTGATGAGGGGTGGCAACCAAGTGATTCACCCCATGAGCTTCCCACAGGTTTTTCATTTTCCCTGCCAGGAAATTAGTTCCCGAATCTGTAAGGATGTCGGAGGGCCAACCTACCCTGGCAAAAATGTCTGCTAATGCCTGGCACACACTTTTAGCCTTGGTGTTGCTTAAGGGTACAGCTTCCGGCCATCGGGTAGCAAAATCCATGAAAGTCAGTACGTACTGCTTTCCTCTGGGTGTCTTCCTTGGGAAAGGACCCAGGATATCCACAGCTACTCGCTGAAATGGGACCTCAATTATGGGTAGTGGCTGGAGAGGGGCTTTAACCTGGTCTTGGGGCTTTCCCACTCGTTGGCACACCTCACAAGACCGGACATAATTAGCAACGTCCTTGCCCATTCCCTCCCAGTGGAAGGACTTCCCCAACCGGTCTTTGGTTCTGTTCACCCCAGAATGGCCACTGGGATGATCATGGGCTAAGCTCAAGAGCTTTACCCGATACTTAGTGGGAACCACCAACTGTCTTTGAGGATGCCAGTCTTCCTGGTGCCCACCAGAAAGAGTTTCCTTGTATAAAAGTCCTTGTTCTACAACAAACCGGGATCGGTTAGAAGAGCTGAGAGGCGGTGGGGTGCTCCGCGCCGCCGCCCAAGCTTTCTGAAGGCTGTCATCTGCTTCCTGCTCGGCCTGGAACTGTTCCCTTGATGCTGGAGACATCAGTTCCTCCTTGGACTGTGGACTGGGGCTTGGTCCCTCTGGAAGCGATGCAGGTGCTGGGGCTGTTTCCACTGACCGTGAACCGCTGTCCGCTGGTGCACTATGTGGTATCTCAGGCTCTGGCTGAGCCTCTTGGGTAGGGTTATCTGCTGCTTCCGCCAGTTCAGGCTCGCTGGTGCCCTCTGGCATTGGAGTTGTAGACGGGTTTGCAAGCGCTGGACTCCGTGCCGGCAATGGTTCTGGTGCTGGTTGCGTTGCCAGTTCCGGTTCCGGGACTGGCTTTGGCTGGGTCTCTGGGATTGGATCCACTACGGCTGTTGCAGTCGTTGGCAGGGGATCCGGTTCCACCACCTGTGTTTGGGTCTCCGGTAACACAGACGGGGCCCTGGTGGACGGCTCAGGAACAGGGATGGGGGTGAAAGCTTGCTTAGCCTGGCTGCGGGTGACTATTCCCACCCTCTTGGCTAGCTTCACATGGTTGGCCAAGTCTTCCCCCAGCAGCATGGGGATGGGATAATTGTCATATACTGCAAAAGTCCACATTCCTGCCCAGCCCTTGTACTGGACATGCAACTGGGCTGTAGGCAAGGTTACAGACTGTGACACGAAGGGTTGAATTGTCACTGTAGCCTCCGGGTTGATGAGTTTGGGGTCCACTAGGGATTGGTGGATAGTTGACACTTGTGCCCCAGTGTCCCTCCAAGCGATAACCTTCTTTCCGCCCACTCTCAAGGTTTCCCTTCGCTCCGAGGGTATGAGAGAGGCATCTGGGTCTGGGGATCTTTGGTGTGATTGGGGTGTAATGAACTGTAATCGGTTAGGGTTCTTGGGGCAGTGAGCCTTTATATGCCCCAGTTCATTACATTTAAAACATCGCCCTGCTAAGGTATCACCGGGGCGATGTTGGTTGATGGAGACTGGTGTGGTGGGGTGAGAAGGCGTCTGGGGTTTCCCTTGGGATGTGGGTGGGGCCTTGGGTTGTCCCCGGTGGTAAGGTTTTGTTTCGGCTTGCCCCTTCTGATATTCGCTCCAACTGCTACTAGTTTTTTTCTTTTCTGTCACCTCCACCCATTTGGCTCCAATCTCCCCCGCCTCGGTTACAGTTTTGGGCTTCCCATCTAGGATGTACCTTTTTATTTCCTCAGGAACACCCTCTAAAAACTGCTCCATTTGCAATAGGAAGGGCAACTCTTCCGTAGATTTAACATTTGCTCCTGATATCCAGGCATCCCAATTTTTCCCAATGTGGTAGGCATGTCGGGTAAATGACACATCGGGTTTCCACCTTAGGGCTCTGAACCGCCGACGGGCATGCTCAGGTGTTAGCCCCATTCTGATTCTGGCCTTGTTTTTAAAAAGTTCATAACTGTTCATGTGTTCCTTAGGCATTTCAGCCGCCACCTCTGCTAAGGGTCCACTGAGCTGCGGCCTCAGCTCTACCATGTACTGGGGTGGAGGGATGTTGTATCCAAGGCAGGCCCTTTCAAAATTTTCTAAGAAGGCCTCAGTATCATCGCCTGCCTTGTAGGTAGGGAATTTCCTGGGATGGGAAGTGGTACCTGGAGAGGAGTTGTTAGGATGGTCTGATGCATCCTGCCTAGTCCTTGCTGCTTCCAGTTCCATCTCTCTCTTGTGGGCCTCCTGTTTGGCTTTTTCTTCTCTTTCATGGGCCTCCTGTTTGGCTTTTTCTTCTCTTTTATGGGCCTCCTGTTTGGCTTTTTTTTCTCTTTCATGGGCCTCCTGTTTGGCTTTTTCCTCGAGTTTTTTAATTTCAAGCAGTCTCTGATGTTTTCTCTCGTTTTCTTCTGCTTCTAGTCTGGCCAGTTCTATTTTGTTAGTTACTTCTTTGGCAGTCATTTTCCTGTTTTCTTGTGCTGGGTCACACCCTCTGCAGTTGACTGAAACTGGGATGGTACTTAGCTCTGGCTGCTGCTGAGTTAACAGAGACTTTCTAACAAGCTACTCCCGAGGATGTAAAAAGGAAAAAAAAAAAACAATTCAACTTGTAAATTGCCTTTACCAGTTCAAAGTTTGCTCACTGATTGAACCCTTCTCTTAACAAAGCCCCTTGTTAAAAAAAAAACTTAACACCTCTGCCTTCAGGCAAGGAGAGATAAGATATGCATCTACCTTCAGCTCTGCTCTCCAAGCAGCTAGAAGGGAAAAAAAAAAATCTCTTACTGGCTTTTGGGTTAAAACGATCTCCACCGCTATGCCACCATGTCAAGGCTGGATCCCCACTTTGAACTTTAGGGTTCAAATGTAGGGGCCTGCATGAAAACTTCTAAGCTTATCTACCAGCTTAGCTTTGGTCCGCTGCCACCATCACAAGAATTCCCTCCCTGGGAAGCCTTGAGAAACCTTTCACCAATTCCCTGGTGAACACAGATCCAAACCCCCTTGGATCTTAAAACAAGGAGAAGTTAACCATCCCCCCTCCTTCCTTCCACCCTCCTTTCACCAACTCCTGGTGAATACAGATCCAAACCCCCTTGGATCTTAAAACAAGGAGAAATCAATCTGGTTCTTAAAAAAGAAGGCTTTTAATTAAAGAAAAAGGTAAAAATCATCTCTGTAAAATCAGTATGGAAAATAACTTTACAGGGTAATCAAACTTAAAGAGCTCAGAGGACCCCCCTCTGTCTTAGGTTCAAAGTACAGCAAACAAAGATACACACTCTGGTAAAAAGGTACATTTACAAGTTGAGAAAACAAAGTAAATCTAAGACGCCTTGCTGTCTTTTTACTTACTAGTTTGAAATAGGAGAGACTTGTTTAGAAAGATGGGGAGAACCTGGATTGATGTCTGGTCCCTCTCAGTCCCCAGAGCGAACCACCCCTTAAAACAAAGAGCACACACAAAAGCCTTTCCCCCCCCCAAGATTTGAAAGTATCTTGTCTCCTTATTGGTTCTTGGGGGTCAGGTGTCAGCCAGGTTACCCGAGCCTCTTAACCCTTTACAGGTAAAAGGATTTGGAGTCTCTGTACACAGAGAGCTGTTACCCTTCCCTTTATAGTTATGACATCTCATTTAGAGGAAACCGCTCTGATTTTCATTTCAAAGAAACCACTCTCTACATGTATTAGATGTGACAGTCATCTTTGCTCAGAAGCTTGATTTTAGCTGAAAACATTGATTCGTATGTGGCCGTGCCTAGGAATCCCAGTCATGGACTAGAGCCCCGTTGGGCTAGGTGCTGTACAAACAATTTCTGCCTCAGAGTTTACAATCGGTATAATTCATCATCGGCATAATTTTTGCCGAAGTGAGCCCATTTTCTAATGTGTGATGGAGTGTTAAGTGATTGAGTAGTTTTGCACTTTTTTGGATGAAATTCACCCTTGTGCAGAATATTACCACAAGACCTATGCAGTCCCCATTTAACCTTTATTTTGAGGATTTAAATGCTATATCGGCTGTTCAGGGGTGAATTTCACACTTGTGTGGAGTATTCCACACTGCCACACTGCATTCTTAACCTCTTGAGGTGATTAAAGATCCCCTGGGACATTTTGGAAGAGTTTTAGTCCTGATCTTCTGGCCAAAATCTAATTCCAACAATTACTTTGCCGGCCTAAGGTCTCCTGCAGTTTCAATTGGATACAGTTTTCTTCTGCGCTTCTTTTTCTAAGCCATTCTGTAATCTTGTGCATTGTGAAGTGACTGCTGCACTCTACTCTAGAGCTGGCTGTACATAGTGATGAATGAGGTGATCTCTATGGATTTCTACTGAACAGGAGCGTTGAACTTGTAGGAACTGATTGGTTTATGTCCGTAGAGCACTGAGGTTTTCTAATGAAAAGCTCTATACTAGTGCATTGTTTGAAACATGTCGCTCAGGTGAAATATGAAGCCATCTTTAAAACCTGGAGAAAGTTTTTTATGCCTTGAAGTTTTCCTACAAGATAAACAGTTCTCTGATGAGATCTATGAAAAGTTGTCACCCCAAGAGAGACTGTGAACCTTGCATATTTTAATTCTCCTGGCTTCCTGTAAAATCAGTTTATGGAGCAAGCTTCCTACTTGCGTCTGCAAACCTACACTAATAAGCTAAAGGGGCCTGATGTGAAAGGATGTAAGATGTCTGAGAGCTGCTGAGAACACTCAACCTCCACTGATGTGAATGAGCATTGAGGATGCTTCCCCTTGGACAGACTCAGCCCCAAAAATAGATGAATGCACATGAAAAATAGGCTGTTATTTCCAGAGTTACCCATACTGCCTCTGTAAATGGCCATCTGTGAAAGCAAGTTAGGACAATTGGGGCAGCAAGCATTCCCACTGCTCAGAAACAGAATGACTAATTCATAAATAAAAGCACCTGGTTTTCCTGCCACAGCCCTGGGGGGGGGGGGAAAAACCCAGCAGAATGAAATATTTGTCAAATAGATGGGGAAGAGAGGAAACAATGGGGGAGGGGGTTATAGTCAAGATTCCATGGAAAAGTTACAAATAGCAGGGAGTTAAAATTTAAGTGAAAACTATAAACAAATGTATTTGGCAGTGTCCCTCTCAGTGTTTAAACTGTGAAACATATCAGAACTCCCTGTGCCAAATATATACCGACATTTTAGATAGTTTTCATGTGTGTCATCCGCACAGCACTGCTATTCCCTGAAATTATACATGATTTAAGATCTCACACCAAGGGCAGGAACATGGACGATTTAGGAGTCTTTCCACTGGCTAGTCTAATTGTAGTCGGTGTGTTTCGCTAATGAATAATTTACATGCGAATGTAAATTAGATGAATTAGTAATTTCAGTTGTGTAAAGTCATTATTATTAAAATAGTTTGCAGAGTGAAGGCCCACCTCTTTCCAGCTTCAAACATCCAGGGATTATAAATGTCATATGTTAATACCTTTTGCCTCTTATCTAGAGCCATTTCCTCTTTTAAGAAAAATCCCTGCATCCATTTCCCCACCCCCATAAATTTGCATACAAATTAGAGTTTTTAGTGGTGCATGATTTTGTTTTGTTTACCTGTGTGTTAATGTATGGACACAATTGGTTTCCAAAGCTCAGCTCATAGGAAAAACCTCTCTGAATGTCATGATTTTGCTGCAGATATTTTATGTAGAAACGTAGGGCTTTTTTAAAGATCAATTATTTTCACAGATTGACACTTAAAAAAACCCCATCCTGTTCTGAAGCCTTTTATTAGTATAGTACATTGTATTGTACATTTATTACGGATCAGGTTAATAGTCAAAGAACCTGGCTAGAGTTTCTGTCTTGCTGGCTGGGGAGCCCTGCTCCTCGGAGTACACTAAAAAGGCGAACAAAATTTCTAAACACTTATCATTATCCATAGTTTAAGATATGGAGAAAGTCACCATGTACTTGTCAAGGTTTTATAAGGGAATCCTCTCACACACACTACTTGGTCATATTTTCCCACTTGGTTACTGAATGAAAGGCATGAGGTTTCCCAGTTGGCTTAAAGATTATATAAATGTGTACTATGTCTTTTCATCTCTCTCTCTCTATATGCCTATTACTATGTGTATACTATCTCCAGAAAGTATCCCAAGATATTCTACAATCAGCACAGGATCAGTGCACCTGACCTGGCTCAGAGCAACCATTGTACAGAAAGCTTGGTGGTCCAGAATGTAATTCTTGAATTGGACATTTGCCAGGAATCTTGGACTATCACAGATACCTCCTACTCTGGCACTCAGCTTTACATCTCATTTAAACATCCCTTAAATAAAAGTCTCTTGTTTTGAATAATTGTTACTGTACACTTTCCTATTAAGATTTTGACATGCGATTTTTAGTAGATAACTTGTAACTACATTCTCCTTCTGGCTCTCTCTCTACTATTTCAAGTTGATAGTCTTTTCTAGCTAGATACCCTTCTGCCCGCAGTGGGTCATAAAGTATGCCAGACTTCGAAAGGAAAGGTAAAGCACTAATGTGATGTACTGGGGATGACATGTATAGGACACTATTACAGAGGGAATTACAGCCACACTGGATGGATATAATGCACCACAATGGGAGCACAAGCAAAGGGAGGCAACCAACATGCATTTGTGCTCAGCAAAATGATGTTACAATATCCCTGCTCTCTATTTTGGACTCCTACTCTCCACAAGGAGAAGGCCTATGGAGAGGGAATTGGGGGATGTATTGTTCTCACTAGAACCATTTGTAGAGCATAATTTTCTCTGGGCCAGATTAAGCAGCATCTCGCCCACTGCCTTCAATGGGTAAGGTGAGAAAAATTCATCCCAACAAAGAAGTGACAGGAGATTGTCCATGAAGATAGAGAATTCTCCTTAGTTGTATGATTGCTTAGGGGTGCATAGGGTCCTGAAGCCAGGACTAAAACATAGAATCAGGATGCTGCCACCAACTCTTCACACACACAGCATTTAACCCGGCCCATGCTCTATTCTATATGCCAGTGGTTCCCAAACTGGGGTCTTTATTTTAATGTATATATGTTTGAAATCATGGAGAACTGAAGATTTACCAGATAATTATCTAAACATACCATTTAGCACTAAGCAAAGCCATGAGAATATCTTCAGAACACTGAAGATTCTAAGGATGAAAAAAATTCTGCAGCTTGTTTCTTATCCTAACAAATTCCAGCTACAAATTATGCTTTCAAATTTTTACTGTATAGTGCACTCAGAGTTTATCAACAGTATCTACTGCACAGGGGGAAGGATGATTCAAAGGGCCTGGGAGTTGTATACACAGCCTCTCACCTGTCAGTCACCAAAGGTGTCTAAAATGGCCACATGCAGATGTGTATGTGAATTAAGGTATTTATATAGCCCATATTTTCAGTGCATGTATCAGTGCACGTGAAATATCTCTGTGCAGTTAGAAAGTGATATGCTCAGCTAATGGCTTTACAGCATTTAAATTTATATACGCAACTGTGCATTGTGCATGCAAGTAGTTGCAATTTAAGCAGATGCATTTATACATGCCAGCTGAAAATGTGGGCCTTATTAAAGTCTTTCAAATATATAGCTAGTACTCAGATGCTGAGAATTTAAGTTTGCTATCTTTTAGAATTAATTTTTTTTTCCTGAGCAGCTAAAACTGAAGGAAAGTATGGAAGGAAAATATTAATTTTCCACTGAGGGAAATGCACAAACAATAGCTGATGACAGATACTGAAAAGCAAATAACTTCTCAGCCTAGGGCATTCATGTCAGATGGCAAGACAGAGACCTTTCAATTAAAAAACGGCGCTTATCGGCTGGCCCGTTATTTCTATAGACATACACAAAAACGTTACATGGCAATGTCTAATCAGCCCACCTGTGACAGCCATCATTTTTGATCCAGCTGGAAAATAAATGTGAAAAATTACCTTAAGCAAGCACCCAATATAATCAAAGGGAAGATTTACAAATCCTAATTCAAATGACTTCACCGAATTTGGATTGCATTACTTCCCCCACCCCACCTCTGAATATTAAATCAGACAGATAAGTCTCCCATCACTGGGATTAAAGATATTCCTGCTAGCTAATGCTTATGTGTCAGTCTTGTCAGGCTCAGAGATCAAATTAAATAAAAACTACCATGCTATCAATTTCAAACCAAACTTGGTATCATATCCAATATTCCACAATTATATACAGTTAGGAGAAACTTAGCTAAGAACTTTCCCTGTGGCTGGAATAAGAGCTCAAATCCTAATGCATTAGTCAGTTATAATTACACTGAGGAGGTTGCGGCTGGTGTGGTAGAGTCAAATGTTTCTAGTCCAGGAAGAGCTACTTTCTCTTATGGACCCAAAATTTTCTCCCCAGTTCCGCTGGGTAGAAGTGAAACTAATGTGGGGCCACTGAGTGGGGAGGAGTAGAGGCATAGAGCATTATGGCTAGGCAGATGCTTTATCACCCTCTGCAGGGGATTTGGTGTGGCCACCCATTGAGGAGGGTGCGGGAGAGATTCTGCCCCTCTGGTCCTCTCTCTTTGAGATGAGGTCTGCAATAGAGCCAGGGAACTGTGGTGGTGGCTCCCCTTTTGGTAAGTAGTTCCAAACTTCTACCCTGCTGTGTCCTTACAGCAGGATGTGCTCTGTCCAGCTGCCCATAATCAGAGCAAAGCTGGCAACACAAAAAAGGGGTGGGATTTCCTGCCAGCCCCCTAGCCAACCAGGGCTCTGGAGGGAGAAGGTTGGACTTTTCACATTATTGAAATGTGGAGTGGAGGCTACACACAGCCTACTCCAGAACTTGGGCTAGAGTTGTGATTGCAGACCCAGTCTGCTCCCGCTCCTCAGCCCAAGTCAGGGAGGATACCTGCCCAAATGGCTTAGCAGGTTTCGCCAGTGTCCCTCTGGGGTATTCAAGCTGGCTACTGGAGGGATGATCTGAGACACCACTGGGAATTCAGTTTGCCTCAAGAACAAGAAATGATACAGGAAAAATCAACATCAGACAATGCATGTGCCTCTAATGACTAATTCAGTAAGTTTGGAGAAACCCAAGGCTCGTGTGTATTGCACATCTGAAGGCCAGGACAAAAAAAAAGTAGGGTGGCCTGCAGTATTGTTTTATCTTGAAATTACTGTACCTCCGTTTATAGGCATCTGTTGGCCATGACTCACTTGGTTTGGTGGGGGAAAGGTCATGTGTTCTTCTGCTTGAATAGCACATACCCCTGTCCATGTAGTAATAATAGTTAATGTTTGCAGAATATTTTGAAGAGATAACATGCTACTATATCTATGCTAATTGGTTATTTTCAGTAAAACCCAGATATTTCCCAAGCTTAAGACAGAAGAGAAAATTCAGCTCTGTTGTAAATAAGTTCAATTCTTTCAAAGAAAATGTTGTCCTTATGCTGTTAGAAACGGTTTCTCCCTCTCCATACACCCCCGCAGAAAATTGGATTTTCAACAAGATGAAAGTTTTCCACTGAAAATACTTCAAAAACAACAATAGCCTTGTCAGACAGCCAAAATATTTTGCAAGAAAACTTGTGTGTTTTTGGCAGTGTGTAGTCAAAAAGATTTCAAGCCCAGCTGTAGTTGAATTGCTTACATCACAGGGCAACATTTGGTTCAGAGTATATAGCAATTTTGGTCAACATATATTGCTTGTATTACAGGAAAAGTAGAGATGGTTTCTACCTGGACCTATTTATTATGCAGTGGTCATTATGTTGCCATGTGAAGATTAGTCAATGGTAAAGAGATACTATCAAGGAGAACAGGGGACAATTATGGGTATGTGACCCTCCCCTTCCCCAAGGACAATTCCATTTGGCATTTGAAGTGAGAGGGTGGAGTAAAGAATTCTCTTTTTATAGGGGTCTGGAGATTTCCAAGTATTTTCCCAAGAGATTGAGGATAAGACATGCCATTTAGCTTGAGTCAAAGACAAAAAAATTGCTCACAGATGTATCATAATGGACAAGGGATAGTTTAACAACATCCAAAGAGGAAACCCAATTCCAGAAGAGGCAGGGGGAGCTTGTACCATTGTTCTCCTTTAGTCTGATATTGCCTATATGTCTATTGTGTTAGACATAGGCAAACAACATCCACACCTACGCATTTGGTGTGTTTCTTCGATCTACGTCCCCAGAATCAGAGGGCGATTTTCATACAGCCCCATAAAGAGAATGGGCTTTTCAAAAGCTCTCCCAGATTATTTGTATTGTGACAAAGTTCCTCCTCTATCTTAGTGGGTCCTGCGCTTATTGGCGGATTTTCTTGCCTCAGAGATTCACCATGTGGGTTGGGGAACAGCCCAGAGACCTTCCCCTCTGGAAGAACCCACAGTCCAGGTCAATTGGGAGGTTTGGGGGGAACCCGGGCCCACCCTCTACTCCGGGTTCCAGCCCAGGGCCCTTTGGACTGCAGCTGTCTATAGTGCCTCCTGTAACAGCTGCATGACAGCTACAACTCCCTGGGCTACTTCCCCATGGCCTCCTCCAAACACCTTCTTTATTCTCACCACAGGACCTTCCTCCTGGTGTCTGATAACACTTGTGCTCCTCAGTCCTCCAGCAGTACACACCCACACCCTCTTACTCTCAGCTCCTTGTGCCTCTTGCTCCCAGTTCCTCGCACTACAAACTGAAGTGAGCTCCTTTTTAAAACCCAGGTGCCCCGATTAGCCTGCCTTAATTGATTCTAGAAGCTTCTTCTTAATTGGCTCCAGGTGTCCTAATTAGCCTGCCTGCCTTAACTGGTTCTAGCAGGTTCCTGATTACTCTAGTACAGCCTCTGCTCTGGTCACTCAGGGAACAAAAAACTACTCATCCAGTGACCAGTATATTTGCCCTCTACCAGACTCCTGTACCCCACTGGTCTGGGTCTATCACAGTATTTATATGCAATAAAAGAAATCACACCCATGTTTGTGTTTTTCTTAACCTTTTTAAAAAGCTCATTAGATGGTTTAGGAGCCTGGAAAGCAGGCCAGAAATGGTGCGATGGGGAAATACAGTAACAGCTGTTAATTTTATGCTAAAAGCTATTTGTTTTGAAATGTTTCAGCTTGGATTTTTTCTGAAAGCAGACAAGCAGAAGGATACAGCCTCCAAGCATGCTTCTGCCAGCACAGTGCCTGTCTAATGCCTTTGCAGCAGCCAGCATAGAGGAATGAGATCATTTTGAATTGAAGTTAGAAATTTATACTAATAAGCTATTTTTTATTACTGGCTTTTGACCAAATGAGAAAGTGTTTTCTAACAGTCAGAATATACTGTAGGATTTATTCATTTACAAACAATTTGAAGGAAATAGTGTGGACAGAGAATTATACTCTGTTTTTCATTAATTCAACCCAGTAGCACAAGTTCACAAATATATCAGGATACTGAAGCCCATTCTAATGATTTTGTCAGATTATTCTATGAGATTTGCATTCATAGTACTAATTGCAATATTTCAATAGTAGTGCATAATACAGTACTTTATTAACCTGTTTGCTCTGCTTTAGTTCAGCTTAAACTACTATTTCCATCATCAACCTAAACTCCTGGGCATTTATAACAACTTAAGCATAAAAAAAATTGTTTTAAATTGCAATATGGCAGAGACCAGTTCAGGTATGAAAGAATATCCTTTTTACTCTTATGTGAATTTCAGTGATGGACTGGCAGCTGTGGAAACTGAAACACAACTGCATAAGAGGTACAGTACAGGCAATGGAAATGCAAGCTTCCTGTAGAGCAGTGATTCTCAAAACCACAGCCCAATCAGCACAGCTGCAGCCCATGTGACATCCTCAGGGCCATACAGATAGTGTGTGTGTATATATATATATAGTGGATGCAGCATATGTGGCCCACAATAGTAAATAGGTTGAGAACCACTGCTGTAGAATATATGAATTGGGTAGTATCCCTTTAAATAGCTTGTGATTGCAGTGTGTTTTTGGTGTACTGTTTTAAACCCCACCCAGAGGAGAAACATATGTACATAATATATAACATGCAAAGCCTAGTTATTAAACATTGTGTCACAGGGTCCACTCACCATTGAGAACCTTCTTGTGGTTGCATCTGGGGATTAACTGCACTCAGGTCTGATACCCCCTTCTTCATATCACAACCCTCTCTCTCTGGGACTCAGGGTACTCCCTCATCATGACTTAGTTGTCCAACTAGGTCACTATAGTCCTCCCCTTGCAAGGTAGGAAAGTTCCACTGGATCAGCTGTCCTCATGCCACTCCAGTCTTCTAGCCCAGGACCAGTCCTGTGCCACTTTCCCAGAAGCTGGTAGGGGAACCTGAGGCACCCACTACTCCAGGTTCCAGCCCAGGGACCCTATCTCTAGTAACTACAGTCTACTTACTCCCAACCCTGTCATTATTTCCTGGACTTCTTCCTACTTCTCTTTTCTATCTTCTGGACTCCCTCTCTGAGTTTACCAGGCCACACTCCCTCCTCCCAGGGAATAAGGGAGGGACTGTAGACTACTCCTTTATTTGGGCTGCTGCCAAAATTTATGGGCCTAAACACACCTCCCTTCTCCCAGGAAATAAGACTAGACCATTTGCCCCCCTTCTTGTCTCAGCTCGCAGGCTTTATACAAGCTCAGCCTGCCCCTGCCCAGCTAGGCTTCATCATCAATTAGCTTTTCAGGGCCCACCTCTTCCCCAGGTGCAACCTATCAACCTGCTTAGCCTTGTCCTATTGATTCCAGGAAGTGGGCACCTATGCCCAGGTATTTTTTTATACCAATAGAGTTGTATGAAGGGCAAAAGCCACAACACTTCTGCTTTACATCTCTACCAATGTGCCTTAACCTTGACTAGAAAGAACCAACCTTACCAGCGAGAAGGGAGTTTAGTTTCAGAAATATCGTACTAGTACTTTTCAACTGCAGTAAATTCATGTAAAATATAATGAAAACAAAATAAATGTATAACATTGCCCACACATCCATAATGGTTGTGGAGAGGATTTATTAGCATTGTTTGACATGGCTAGATTGCACACAAGGGGAGGCACATCATCCACTGCCGAGTTTGGGCCTGTATTACCTCCTATTTTAGAATTCTTTGGGGGGGTCAACAAGCATGTGGACAAGGGGGATCCAGTGGATATAGTGTATTTAGATTTTCAGAAAGCCTTTGACAAGGTCCCTCACCAAAGGCTCTTAAGCAAAGTAAGTAGTCATGGGATAAGAGGGAAGGATCTCTCATGGACAGGTAACTGGTTAAAAGATAGGAAACAAAGGGTAGGAATAAATAGTCAGTTTTCAGAATGGAGAGAGGTAAATAGTGGTGTCTCCAAGGGGTCTGTACTGGGCCCAGTCCTATTCAATATATTCACAAATGATCTGGAAAAAGGGGTAAACAGTGAGGTGACAAAATTGGCAGATGATACAAAATTGCTCAAGATAGTTAAGTCCCAGGCAGACTGCAAAGAGCTACAAAAGGATCTCTCAAAACTGGGTGACTGGGCAACAAAATGGCAGAATGTTGATAAATGCAAAGTTATGCATATTGGAAAACATAATCCCAACTATACATATAAAATGATGGGGGTCTAAATTAGCTGTTACCATTCAAGAAAGAGATCTTGGAGTCATTATGGATAGTTCTCTGAAAACATCCACTCTATGTGCAGCAGCAGTCAAAAAAGCAAACAGAATGTTGGGAATTATTAAGAAAGGGATAGCTAATAAGACAGAAAATATCATATTGCCTCTATATAAATCCATGGTACACTCACATCTTGAATACTGCATGCAGATGTGGTCGCCCCATCTCAAAAGAGATATATTGGAATTGGAAAAGGTTCAGAAAAGGGCAACAAAAATTATTAGGGGGTATGGAACAGCTGTCATATGAGGAGAGATTAATAAGACTGGGACTTTTCAGCTTGGAAAAGAGATGACTAAGGGGGGATATGATAGAGGTCTATAAAATCATAACTGGTGTGGAGAAAGTAAATAAGGAAGTTTTATTTACTCCTTCTCATAACACAAGAACTAGGGGTCACCAAATGAAATTAATAGGCAGCAAGTTTAAAACAAATAGAAGGAAGTGTTTTTCATACAACGCACAGTCAATCTGTGGAACTCCTTGCCAGAGGATGTTGTGAAAGCCAAGACGATAACAGGGTTCAAAAAAGAACTAGATAAGTTCATGGAGGATAGGTTCATCAATGACTATTAGCCAGGATGGACAGGGATGGTGTCCCTAGCCTCTGTTTGCCAGAAGCTGGGAACGGGTGACAGGGGATGGATCACTTGATGATTTCCTGTTCTGTTCATTCCCTCTGGAGCTGGCATTGGCTGCTGTTGGAAGACAGGATACTGGGCTAGCTGAACCTTTGGTCTGACCCAGTATGGCCATTCTTATGTTCTATTCTGATATGCTTAGGGTGACCAGATGTTCATAGTGAAAAACAGGGTAGCTGGCAGGAGGAGTGGGGTGCTGCCGGGTGTCAGAGTGGTGTGCACAGGATCATTCTGGAAGGTGGGGTGGGGTGGGGGACCTACAGAGAGGAAAACAGCAACATGAAAAGCCTGGTTAATGATTAGTTCTTGAGGTTCATATAAGCTCAGCCAGCTTGGTCATCAGCTGTGCTAGCTCAGCTTCTCAATGGATCCTTCCAGCAGCTGTCATCTGCTTATCCAATTGACAGGGACACCAGGAAAGGTCCTGAAAGCAGTTCCCCCACCCCTATTCCTTCACCATGGATATTTCTGCAGAAAGGAGTGATCTGGAACAAAGTCTCAAATGAGCTGTGGGGGAAACCCTCCCCTTCCTAAGGGGCTGTTTGTAGAGTCCCAAAATAATGCAGCAATTTGGCACCAACTGAATGCCTGAGAAGGCCAGGCTGCCTGCTGTTCACAGACTGAATAGTAGGAAGTCAGCTCCTCTCTAACTTGTATACTGCTGCTCAATATAGAGAAGTCCTGCTTTTTAAAGGACTTGTTCTCGCGTTCGCTCGGCATAGCGTGCTCTGTATAGAATCCACTCCGGCACGTGGTTTGAAAGCTTTCAAACCTTTTAGACAAATAGGCAAAGATGTTTGTTTGTTTTTAAATGAAGGAGTATCTAGTACATTTCAGATAATCTTACAAGATGGGACTGACCCGAGACTTGCCAGCTTGGTTGTTGGTAACTCATCGGATTAAATGAACTTTAATTTCATTGCTAAACAGCCGTCCTGCCAAAAGTAGAATAAAGAGAAATGCAGAGACAGTCATTTTGAGAGAGCTCTTTTGCAAACTGGCTCACTGCTTGTGGTGGTGTCAATGAAGAGTTGAATCAAATTGCTAAGACGTTTTGTAATTTCCTCCAAGAAGATACAGGTCCTTATTGATGTATTGACAGCAGTTCCTCAGGATGTTGATGCTCCGCTTCACTGGTTTTACATTACAGCTTTTCCTTTCCTTAGCTGCATCAGATTCATCCACCCCCTACTCTACCCTCCCCACTTCTGTCCATGTGAGAATCATTGGGCCAAATTCTCAGTTATGTCCCTTTTAGCACTCTAGCAGTGTAACAAGGGGCAAAAATGGCTCCCTGAGACTACTCTGGCATAAAACTTGTGTAGGGGCTCTTCTCTGCTCCTGCTTCCAACCCCTGGTGGAGGGGGTATGTCAGGACACGGTGGCCCAGGGGTGGCCAGAAAGCCCTGTGCTACATCTGTTTGTTGCTTCCCCATTGGGATAGGGGACTAAGGAAACAAAGGGAAAGTTAGAAAAGAACCATTTTCAAACTATACAAATAACTCCAGTTACTTTGCACACACTAGGTCAGAGGTAGCCATGATGGAAGTCAGTAGTTACCAGCCCATGGCACTGCTAATGATGGGTGCACCAGGTCAGAGAAAATAAATTGGAATCAAACAGGAATCAAGTTTTAGAGACAGTCTGAAACTCCCATTGAATTCAGGGGGCTCTAGCCTGGGCCTCTCCTGAGTTACTTGATTCCTGTCAGGAATGAGGACTTGCAGCTATACCTGCCCAGTCTCTGGTCAGCCTATGAGCACAGCTGAGCCATAGCCGTGCTACCTGACTGGCCAAGAAAGTCAGTAAACATGCCCTTAAGCCCAACCTCAACAACTGGTCTCTGGCTGCTGAACACAATGCTAGCAGCTGTGATCTTTCCTGGACCTGCCTTGCTCCAGCCCTGATCCTGCCTTGTTCCCAGTCTGGCTCCTGTCCTGCCCTGCCCAGTCCACTCCAGCCCTGCTTCCCTACTGGTTTTTTTTACTCTGGCTCTGACCCTTGGCTTTGATTACTGGCTTCCTGACTCTGGCTCCTGTCTCAGCCACTAGGCCTTACTGCCCGCATCCTGGTTCATGACAATTCCAGCCAGACAAAAGGGGGGAAAACCAGAAGTCTTGTAAGGCCTTTCCTCAGATCTCCATCCCTCTCATGGATACTATTGATATGATTCTGTTAAGCATCCAGAGTGATTCCTCGCTCCATTGAAGTCTATGGGAGTTTGCCATTGACTTTAATAGGTCCAGAACAGGGAAATCTGCCGGCAGGCCAGGGCAGTTTGTTTACCTGCAGCGTCCGCAGGTTCGGCCAATCGCAGCTCCCACTGGCCGCGGTTCGCCGTTCCAGGCCAATGGGGGCTGCGGGAAGCAGCAGCCAACACATCCCTATCCCCAGCAGAAAACACAAAACACTATATGCATCTATTTGTTCCTATCAACATCTGTTCTCAGCAACATCTGGTTAGTTTGCTCTGTATATATGGAAAGTAAGTGGGAAAACAATTTGATAAGTGGAAACTATAAGAAGGAAAATCTGGAATTAAAGAGATGTTAATTATACTATGCCATTTTCAATGAAAATCATCAGAAACGTTCATTTAAGAGGCAAATAGTCTAGGCTGAGCAATCAGAAATGCAAATGGATAAAAGCACAATGCGATATTTTGAAAGAAAAAGCAAATTGTCTTGGCATCAAACGTTTTGCTGCTGTTTCCTCCCTAAATAAAATGCAGGAAGCTCTAAAAACCAGAGAAAAATGGACCCACTTCAGCACAGAATATAAATTGAAATTTATATTTATATTTTCCCTTATTAGTCTATTTCACAACCTTGCCACCTTTTTCCATCTGCTGAATACTGAGATTGATATTAACCAATGATATTCAAAGCATCTAAAGGTGAGGACCAGCACTCAGCCTATGTACCACTTGCGCTGTCAAGACAGGGCTTATATTTAATTAAAATGAGGCATGGGGCCTTTACAAAGGGGAGAATTTCATCCCTAAAAGAGATTGGTTATTAATTATAAACTTTTGTAAGTCAATTTATTAAGCTGATAGCCCTTAACATAATGACTGTTGTTGCCATTTTGTCATCTTTGTCAGTTGGGTGTGGCAGCAGTATTGATCTATTCTATTGTCTCCCAATCCAAAAAAGAACCAGGGAGAAGATTCCTGTCTATCTTTAATTGATCTCTGCTGACTTTACTGAAAAGACAATTTTTGCTCCTCTTAGTACTTGCAGAGCTGACTTCCGGACTGTGATTTCTTGAGAACGTTTTGGTCTATAATAGAACCTGCAGTGTGTTAGAAGAGTAAGACACTCTGGGATCTGAAAATTAAGATGATGTGTCTCTCTTTCTAGTAATAAAAGATTCTGCAAGCAAAATTT
This sequence comes from Terrapene triunguis, assembly GCF_002925995.2. NCBI lineage: Eukaryota > Metazoa > Chordata > Testudines > Emydidae > Terrapene > Terrapene triunguis. The sequence continues at coordinate 13,634,989 of NW_020664481.1, forward strand.
GGCTGACAATGTATGTGCATGAGGCAGAGAACAGGATATCCTTGCTCTTCACAGCTTGACTTTCAGATCTCAGCTGAATTTACAGCTCTGGCAGTTAGAAAGAAAACATCCTTTGACTTGTAAGCTGATCAAATTTGACCTAGAAGTTATTGAGAGGGAATAAATATGGCACTCAATACAGTCTCTTTTCTAACAATAGCCACACTTTATAATCAGCATAAAATGTGTAACATGTGGAAGTAAAAGGCTGGAATAGAGCAATAATAAGCTAAATGCAATTTCCATTTACTCTGCTAAAACTAGATTAATGCCATTGAAATAGCTACTCCAAATTCACACTGAGAGCAGAATTTAGTCCCATTTATACATCACCATTCACACAAAAAATGTTCTCAGTGCTTTCCAAACATATTTAAAGTAAAATATAGTCAAATAAACCGTTTGAGTTTTGGTCTCAAAATATGAATTCTGAATCTAGCTCCGAAGGCCCAAGTGCATGGTAGACTCGAAAGCCAAGATTTTCAAAACTGGGTACCAAAAGTTATTTAGGAACTTAAATAAGTGGCCTGATTTTCAGAAGCACCAGCAGCTCCCATTGACTTTAATAGGAGCTTGTGAGAGCTCAGCACTTTTGAAAAATCAGATATCTTCTCACGGTGCCTAAATATGGAGTTAGAGGCCTAACTTCAGGCATCCAGTTTTGAGAATCTTGGCTAAAATTTTTGGAGAGATCTGAACAGAGAGAAATTGAATCTTGATGGCACAAACAGATAAATCAATGTTCAAAAGTCTAAAAGAGTGGAAAGCAATGAGAAAAGAACCTGCGGAAAGAAGGCCATCCCCCAATCAGGGTTCACTCCTTTATTCAGCATTCCTGGCTCCACAAACATTTGTCCTTGCTTCTCCCCATCCTTATTCCCCCAAATATTCTTTAGCCTCAGACATTAACCTATGGATGATTGGTTGGATGACAAATGGTGCCTGTGTTAGTTCCCACCGCCTCACCCCTCTCCCCCCACACACACTCTTTCTGCCCTTTGATTGATGATAGACCCAAGGTATATTTTTCTTCAGCTGTCTTGTTTTTAATGGCTGGCAGCATGGGGTCATTCTGAGTGATGGTTTTAAAAATCAATGCTAATTCTGGAATTGTAAACAATCATCCAGACAAAGGCTATACCCACCAGCCTGGGTGTTGGATCTTTGCATGGTTGCACACTGCACTGCCTTTAGACTGATGAGATTAGCTCTTGCTTTTTTTAAAGCATTGTCCCAGGTCTAGATTGTGCAATTTAGCTTGTATTGAGATGGGGGCCAGACCTGCACTGACCCAGTGGGGGCACGAAGGAGGCATTCTGCACATGAAAGTCTTACAGGGGGCGGGCTTACACCACCCTGCAACTTTAACGATACAGCGTACTCCCTTCTCTGAAGCCAGCCAGCTCAGCTGGCTGGTATATAGATGAGACAGTCAGGGCTCTGAATTCTCTTTGTCTCCATCTTCCTCAGAACATAATGCCCTCCTAGGGAATAGTTAGGGAACAGTCTGAGTGCAGGGGCAGCAGTTTTGCCCAGACACAAATAGGAGGGGAGAGTCTGCTTATTCCCTTTACTCCTACCACGCAATGGCAGACCATGTCGGGGATAAGCAGACTCTAGCCTATAGGAATGGAGCTATTTATTTACTGATAGGACCAATACATTTTCCTTACTGAGTATTTGCTTCAGTTTTTCATTGTGGGTGGGTTTTTTATATTGAGGTGGGTTCTGATTTTTACCAGCACCGTTAACATGCACAAAAATTAAACACGAAGCTGCTAACCAAAGCCAAAGGAGAATGGCTGCGAAAATAGGCCAAGACACTCTGCAGTGACATTCAGGAGGAAAAAGCTTGTGTTTCATTGGAATAAATAATCAAATGCTTCAGTGGATGCCAAGCAAAAAAAGAAGGCCAACAGCAAATAAACTTTACTACATTAGTCCTTCTGTCAATCCATCTGTCTCCTCCTTCCACTTAGCTTCTCCATCTCACTCTAATATGCCCTGAAAAAAAGAGTGATTTTTTTTACTTGCAAAAAAATAAATAAATGTTTTTCCAGTATTTGGGGGTGTGCATTTCCAAGCCTATTTATGTGAGTTTTTCATAGGCACTAAGAGGAGAATATTCTATGGAGTATTCAGAACACAAGCATTTAGGAAAGAATGTTTATAAATGGAGCTTACACTCCAAGTTTCCAAACATTGGTGCAATGGCACAAATATATGTTACCATCTGTAGCCACAAACCCAGAATTTGTATGCAAACTTGCATTTGCAATCCAAATTGTCTGAAATCACACTTAACTACCTGCTGTCTCAGGATGTTTACTGTTTGCTGTTTAATTCCCATAATCCAATTCACCATTATAACTTTTAAATATGAAATTAAGATAGACTAACTTATTAATTACTCCAGAGTGTGGTATTTTTCTCTTTATGTGTGCTTTATTATGATTTTTTTTTCAGATCATTTTACTATGTAACTTTGTTAAACTCTAGATTTTACTTTTGAACACTCCTAATTAGAAACCACTGACAAATACGTTAAAAAATAAAAGTTGGACATGAGTAATATGTGATAAGTCAAAAATGACTGGTGAAAAATGTTCCATTGGAAACTTTTCTTTTATTGGTGGAAGATTGGTTGTTTTACTGAGAAATTTGCAGAAAGTGACAGCTTTCCTTGAAAAATTTAATAGGAAGAGAAGGTGAGATATTAGATAACGTTTTTAAAGTGCCCAGTGGCCAGATTGAAAAAGTATTTAGATGCCTAAAGATGCACATAGGTGCCTAGTGAGATTTTTAAAAGCACCTAAGTGAGTTAGGCACTTGACTCCTGTTGAAATCAATGGGAATTTTTTTTTTTTAAATGGAGATATCCCATCTCCTATTATGCACTTAAACTGCATAGACACTTTTGAAAATCTCACTAGACGTCCAGCTGTATTTTAGGTGCCTAATTATCTATGAAAATATGGACCTAAATGACTTAGAAGTAGAGAGGTGAATTTTTTGGCTGGAAAATGCAAATTCAAGTAGCAAATTTGTGTCAACTCGGCAAATTGGTTTGTTCAGAAAAAAGGGTAAAAAAATTAAGTGTTGAAACCACTCATTGAAGTTTTCTAAATGAAACATTTTGATTTTTTGGGCTAGATTCACAAGTGGGCTTACGTGTCAGTCACAAAACCCAAGGATGTGGTGGCGGTGTCCCTTGAAACTGTATTTTTCAATTAATAAACTATTTGTCCAAAAAATTTCATCCAACTCTAAGGAGTGACATGAACTGGGACACTTGAAATTCTGGAAATGGTACACAGTTTTATGACCGAATATACATGTTAGGGCCTGATTTGCTACTACTCTACACCTCCTTTATAGAAATAACAGGTCAGATTTTCAAAGTGTACTTTGGTGCACACCACTCTGAAAATAGTGGGAAATGCAATATATGCCCGTATTAATGACAGCAGAAAGAAAGCAAGAAACAGAAAGAGAATGAGTGCACCAGAAGCCGTTAGTTACATCAATGGGAGACTTTCATCCTAATAAAGTTTCACTGTACAGTTTCACTCAGAAATCTTTCTAGTCTGAAATGCTCAGCACTATCAAGTTAATGAAAATTATTGCTTTTTTCCTGTGCCACTGTCTAATTGCCGCTAGGCTCGCCCACTTTGAAGACAGTCTCTTTCCACTTGGAATAGTGAGCAGGAAATATGACGCCAGGGCTGACTGGCTTCAAAACTGCATTTCAGAATAGTGAAGGAGCGGAAGCACCAGTCTTGTCCCTCTGATTTCCTTCTCCCTTTATAACAGACACTGCACTCTGAAACATACGTTGAGACTAATGAATCAGATAACCTTTACTGTGTAATTCAGCTAAAATCCTCTCTCTGCTCCTCTTCACATGATTATTATTCAGCAGCAGAGAATGTCAATGCTGTATCTCCAGAACCCATAAGCCTTGTCAGCCAATGTCAGAACATGGAGGGACGCAACAAATAAATGTTATGGAAGCCACAGCATTACTGATCTTTGCTTTTAATGAGTTTGACTCTGATAGTAGATCTGTTTGACAACTAAATAATCTAGATTTTATGATCTCCTTAAACATCCCTCAGCTATTCAGTTAAGTAATAAAACAAAGAACCCAGGGAGCAGTGTAAACTTGCCACATTAGTAAATGGCATTGTAATTCAAACTTAGCTCAGTATTTACGTGTCCTACTTCGGAATTGATTGGCAATCAATATAGTCTTTATTTTTACTAGGATTGTTTATTATCTAGTGACGCAGTTATTGACACATGTTAAATGGGGGGGAAAGTATTTTAAATTAAACAAAAACAAAAAATTACCTTTGCTGGTAGAATGTGATTACAACAATCAGAAAGGAAATTTAACAGACCTTGTTAACGTTGTGCTCTTATTTATTTGTGCAAAAGGATCTGCAATGGTTAATAAAACTCCCACAGTTGCCTGCCTGATCTTCGGTGTACAGATGTGTGTGACAGGTCTGGCTATCACTGTAGCTCAATTCCCAATATAGTTTACTGGCAAAGCAGAAAAGCAAATGTGTAGCTCAGTCCTTCAGCTGCAGACTCTAGCAAGAGCTGTGTGGTCTCTGGGTTTGCTATTTCCTTTCTGAAAGGGTACTGAAATTTGGCAGTGACTCTGACACGGCTCCAAAGAGTATGACACTTGTTAATGTACTAGTTGTCTCTAAATCTGTCCATTGGATTCAGTTTATGCCTACCCTACAGAGACTATACTGGCACAACCCCATAGTGTAGACACAGCCTACAGCAACAAAAAGGGTTTTTTGGTGGTGTAGGAATACCACCTCCCTGAACAATGGTAGCTACATCGATGGAAGCATTCTTCCAGCAACAGAACTGCATCTACACTGGGGGTTGGACTGGAATAGCTATGTCAGTCAGGGGTGTGGCTTTTTTTGTTTGCACACTTGACTGTTGTAGCTATGTTGTAACTTTTAAGTGTAGACCAAACATCAGATTCAATTTAGGGGCAGTGAATGCCATAGAATCATAGAATATCAGGGTTGGAAGGAACCTGCGAAGATCATCTAGTCCAACCCCCTGCTCAAAGGGGGACAAAACCCCAGACAGTTTTTTTTTTACCCCAGTTCCCTAAATGGCCCCCTCAAGGATTGAACTCACAACCCTGTGTTTAGCAGGCCAATGCTCAAATCACTGAGCTATCCCTTCCCCCTCCACAGTAGTATCAAAGTAATTATGGAAAACCAGGATCTCTTGTGTGAGATCTGTATCCATTAAGCCATTTTGGTCTGAGTCCAAAACATGTAAGAAAATATCTTGTAAGCAGAGTCAGGATGAGCTCTACCCTGACATCTGGTGGTGAATTATGGCGAGTGTGGAAAAGAACTCCAGGGGCTGATCTTGTTTGCATAGGCACACCCACTCGCCTGGCATGAAACACAGCAACTGAAAGTGGTTACTTTGGCTGGTGTGGGATCCCCAGTTTCTCTATTATTGGGGCAGGAAGAATAAAGTTTTGTTACCCTGATTCTGTGAATCAAGGCCAGTGGAACTGTTGTATGACAGAAGGACTGAGTGAGTCCTTCACCATTACCTAAGTAGCACTTGCTTGACAAGGGGCATGGGTTACAAAACTCAGTGAATTGAGAGAGGATGGGGACAGGTATTTGTACCTGATGGTATGGGCCCCCCCTCTGAGGGTTTGAAACACCAATTGCATCGCCTCCTCTCTCCACTGTTGAATATCAGAGTGAACTTTGATTCCCTTAGGAGTCTAGTTACAGGCTGCTGAGCTGAATTCACTTTGGGCCAATGGTGCACCAGCACTGGGGCTCCCCTACTATACTATGAGCTGAAATCACAAAAGAGCTGATGTTATTAAGAGCTGAGATCACTGAGGCTGTGTTAACTAGTGGGGGAGCCTGAAGCTATATTGCTCAGCAGCTGGCGGAGCAATTTGTGGGGACGACTGGAGGAGCAGCGAGCGGCGTGGAGCCTTGCGGGGCCAGTTGGAGTGGCCCAAGGAACGGCGAGCAGAGCTGTTTGCGGGGACGGCTGGAACGGCTCACAGGTCGGTGAGCGGAGCGGAGCAGCTTGTAGAGCGGAGCAGTTCGTGGGATGGCAGGAAAGTGGACTGGCTCGTGGTAAAGGCTGCGGCGGAACCCCCACGGAGAAACAGACGGCTGGCCAGCCTCGGATCACGTAAGGTGCCCCTTAACACCCTGCGTGCCCCCCCCCCTTTACTCTGGGGCTGCACTGACCAGGGACAGAGACTTTGGGGGTTGTTGGACTTTTGGGACTTTGGGTGGTTGCTGGACCCAAGAGACTTTGGGGATGTTGGACTTTGGGGACTCTGGGTGATTTTTGGGTTGCTGGATTCAAGAACCAAAGGGAAGGGACACAGCCCAATTTGCTGGGGTGGGTTTTGTTCATGGTTGGTGTTATGAATCCTGTTTGTGGTGTTTTTTCCAATTTTATGCTGATGTCGTTTACCTCATGTTATTAAACATTTTCTGCTACACTCAGACTCCGTGCTTGCGAGAGGGGAAGTATTGCCTCTTAGAGGTACCCAGGGGGGTGGTATGTAATTGTCCCAGGTCACTGGGTGGGGGCTCGAGCCGGTTTTGCATTGCGTTATTGAAACGGAACCCCTAGATACAGAACCCGGCCCTTGTTGCTGCCAACTTAGATGGGCAGAAGGGTTACATCTTATAGGTCTCAGTGCACTAGAAGCAATAAATGAATGGTAAATGTTTGGACCTTGATTCAGAAAAGCACAGAAGCATGTTTGTAAATCCCATTGAAGTAACGGTTTAATGGATACAGATCTCTCTCCTGAATAATGATGCTTTCCTGAATTAGGGCCGTAATGAAGGAGCTTTCATTCCTTTTAGCCTTTTATCTTGTTTCCTATATACGGTATTAAACATTTATCTATTTTACCAAAAGGAGCACTGTTCTGCCTCCAGAAGGCCATGCTTTAGAAAGACTAAAGATATGAATAAGTATGAACTACACGCCCAACTGGTGCTTTAACAATATTCAGAAGATGCATGAGTGTGACCACTATTATCAGTCATTATTTTTGTGTCCCATTTGTGAAAAATGCTGAAGAAGCAGGCGCACTGCGTTTACAAAGGCTATTTCTAAAGGCTCCGGTATAGTAGCAGTGTTATATTGCACGTTATAATCAACATAGTAACATCATGAACTCAATTATGCTCATGTATGAGTTGGCCATAGGGTGTTTAAGCCACCTCTTCTCCTAACCTCCACGAAACCTTCATAACCACTCTGATGAAGCATCCAAGTGCAGAGTGCCATTCATTGCTCTATGGGTGCATCTTTCCCATCACTGCCAAAGCATTCATAACACACAGGTCTCTTTGTGTCCAGGCCAGAAACTTTAATCACTTCTACTAGGGCCAAGCTATTTAATAGAGGCATCTTCCTCCTTTCCAGATCATTGTTTGATTAATAAGGGGATGAAAGAATGGCACATCTCTCTTATTGGTAAGATGTGCAACTAGCAATTAGTTGCTAAATGTGCAACTCGCAGCAAAAAAGAGTCCCTTATGTTGTAGATCTCCACATAGATTACAAGCAAAGACCTGAACGCCATTCCTTCTCGAAAGCTTGAAGCCTCCAATGTATCTAGTACAGCTGTGGTTGCTGTCTCCTGTCTAAATAGATAGCCCTATTAAAATGTCATTAGTGCTCCAAAAAAGTTTGCTTCGCAGTTTAAGGCTCTTTTTTAGGTACTAAGTGTTTATCAGTTATAATTTTATCTTGACTCTTGCTGACTTACAGATATATGGCAGTTATATTCTGCTCCCCTGGGAAGCACAAAGGGGGAGCCCATGGCTGCCCAGTGGCTAGCTTGAAGCATGAAGGCCCAGTCCCTCCTCTGTGTAGCAGAAGGAGGACCCTAGCAGACACCACGCCCCAGCACTACCCCACTCCTGACATCCATCAAATCCACATGGGGCAGCATGTCTCCCTCACAAAAGCCCATGTGAGGTTAGGAATTACTTTTCTGAATTCTTTAGTACAATGAGTGGGAGCTAGTGATGGTGGGAGAATTTTCCCAGAACCTCATTCAGCTGGAATGTGCCATTCTATCTAAATGCTTTGTGAAACTAGAGATTTTGCTGAAATTTCATTTTAGAAGAAAACCAGAAGAAAGTTCTGATAACGTTAAAATATCCTGCTCTGACATTGTTTGAATGAAACATTTTGATTTTTTTGTTTTGAAATGACATTTTATTTTGCATTTTTTAAAAAAAAAATATATATAATTTTTTTAAAAGGTCTAAATCGAGACAAAACAATTTGAGTTTGTTGAAAGGAAATAGTTTGATTGACACTCAGCAATTTTTGTTCAGAATTTTCCTTGGAGGAGAATTTTTAAACTTTCCTAATTTTAGAACAAAGCCAAATTATGAAATCTCAAAAATACTTCAGAAATTGAGCATCCATCCTCTGCATAGCTCTAGTGGGGACATATGTGCAGAGGGAAGGATGATAGTCAGCTGAACGGTGTGGGGAGGACCCAGAAAAAGAGGCCCTAGGGGAAAACTGAGAAGTTTGGATTGTGTAGGGGAAAATGGCAGAGTGGGTTATGAGCAAGGGAGGTACTTCGCTTAGTATTTTAGTGGGTTAAATTCCAATTTACAAAGAAAATAATCATAGATTTGTAGTCAAGGGTTGCCAATAGCCAAAGACTGATGGGATTTTTTGGTGTAACTGTGAGAGGGATTTGTTTTTTTAAAAAACATGTGTTCATATATTGCTAGACAATTAACCATAGGCATAACTATCTGGAGCAAGTGCATGACCATATTGCTATAAACCTTCATCCTACCCTTCCTTCTCTCCTATTGTATCATAGAACTGAATAGGTTGCATTATTTGCAGCATTAAATACTGCTTCTGCTAACGTTGCATGCTTTTTGTAGGCATCCTTCTTTCTGCATGCTTATTTTTGTTCAGGTTTGTGACTCTTTTATAACCAGAAAGTTTGCTTTCTAGCTAAAGTATTTGTACAGCCCCCATGACCACAGGGTCTGAGCACCTCACTATCTTTACTGTGCTTATCCTCACCGCATTTGTGTGAGGTAGGGAAGTGTTATTTACTCCCATTTTACATATGAAGATCTGAGGCACGAAGAGGCTACGTGACTTGCCCAAGGTCACATAAGAAGTCTGTGTCTGATCAGGGAAATGAACCCACTTTCCTATGTCCCGAGCTGGATGCCCTCACTGCTGGATCCTTTTTGCCAGCTGATCTCTCCATGAAAATCTCAGCTAATGATAATGTGTTCACAAGGTGAAACAGACATACAGAAAACTTCCCTGCAGGAGGAGTGTGGGAAAGGAAATCTACTGCTAAAACCAAACACCCCTATCCATCTAAAAACACAGGAGATTTCATTTTCTCAGATAGTCAATTATGCCAACAGGATTGTAAATCGTGGTGCCTCCAGAACTCTTCTTTCCTAGGCCATTTTTTTGTTTATTTGGTTATGAAGTCTGAGGTGGCAGCAGTGGTTCTCTGATTTTCCTTGTTATCAACCCTAGCATACATTGAGATTACACCATTATTTTTTTATTGAAGGACACGCTCAAATTGCAGTTTGATACGAGACTATAGACTGCCATTTCTGTCATCTCATCCCCTGGCTCATCCTCCTCACAAGCTGTTTCTTTTGGCCCACAACAGAAAAGACATCAAGTGCCAAATCCATCCCTGGCTTAACTCCACTGGGCCCAACACTGCTACAATAAGAGTCCAAGAATTTACAGTCAGTATTGGACATGTGGCAAACTGGCGCTTTCTGATTTTCCTTGTTCCAAACAGTCTTTTTCAATTTTCTGCAAGACAGAAGCTTCTTAGACTGACCTACAATAGACAGTTTAATGCAAGCTACAAGCCTGATCTCCGATGGCTTAGTGGTGAAGCAGGACATGCTTGGAAGCATGGAAGACAATCCATGAATCCCATGTAAGGAGATTATGGAGGATTTTTTTCCACATTCTTGCAAGACCAAGATTAAATGGGAACATGATATGAGAACTTGCACCTCAAGCTTTGACTGCATTAGAGCAATGCAGGACTGCGCTTACCTTATTGGGATTGGCAACATAGTGATGCAACTGCTTCAGCTGTATCACAGTCTTCTGAGGTCTGAAAAAAAGAAAACAAGAACCAAGGCATTAGTAATGTCACACACAGATACACAAGACAACCCATCTAGCCCACCTGAGTAAATCCCGGATCTCTACCTAATTCCCCATGAACTAATGTTCTCCCCAATTCCCTTCCCCGGATGATCTGTAGTGTTTTGGGTCCTTGTATGAGATGGGGAGGAAGTAAGGTGGAACTTCCTCAACAGTCATAAAAACAGTTCTCTGATCCCCCAAGCACCACCACCCAAAGATATGGCACTTATCATGTACGTTCCAGGCTTCCAGGGACTCTCTACCATACCACATGTAAGTGTGATGGCTTAGCAGGGTGTCATCCCTAGTCCTTGCAATACATCTACAGACCCTTGTTCGAGACAGGGCCATTCACAGCATCCACTGGAACAATCCAAAACTGTCAGCAGTTGCAAAATATACAGTATATTCCGTGTCATAAACATCATGCACCTGTTCCAGGAATGGGCCAGCAAACTCTGCCAGGCAGCATGGGATAGGTGTGACTGTCACCCACTACTGAGTGTGTACTACAGGTCCCCCTCTGTGCCCGATCTGCAGAGGATCTGAGGCTATTATAGTACCAGCTAGGTGCTGTTCATAAGTGAAGGTTAAATTTAATGTTCCAAACAGACCCTTTTCAATTTTCTGCAAGATAAAAGATACTTTTTTAACTCAAGCTGTAGCGACTCATGCTTTTAGCTCTGGAGGCTTCTGGTTCAATCCATGGTGTGTTGGCCAAGTTGCTATCGCACAGAAATCTACAAATCTATTAATGGTAGAAGGGAGCAAGGTGTATTAGATGTGGTGCTTACTCTACTTCCAAACATCATGGTCAGTGTGGATGCTGTGTTGCAACCTGAAACACTATGAAAAAACCACTGCAAACAGCAATGATGCAATTGTCTACTGGAGACAAAGCTTCAGATGACACTTGGTGTGGGGTCCCATGAGGAGCGGATGAAGCACACGACCAATGTGGTTGCAAGCTGAATTTGAATCCTGTTTATTACAAGCTTTCTTTTATAGTCTTTCTCAACATTACATAACACAATTAGGCTATAATCACACATCTACGGATTGGACAAGATGGAGAATCATGTGTTTATCACATGTATAGCCCCACACCAATTGGTTCAACCGTTCCTTACATAAGGCCATGATTTATTACCTTGTTTACCTCATCTTATAT